>NW_027271268.1:600000-882500 GCF_040938485.1 Diadema antillarum | reverse complement strand
AGGCTGGTCTACTGCTTATCCTTTGATATAACTTTATTATAAGCGTTGCATTTAAATGCCACTATAAGTGTGTATAATATAAACTAGATAACTGATCTCATGTACTATACTAAAATGCAATTCATCAACTAGCAGATGGCTTAGGTGTAAATGGCTCAAGTGTAAAAATGAATGTCCGTTAATAAACCAGACCAACACCTTTTTTTTTTTTCAACATTCCCTTTTCACTTTGCGACCGTGCATTATAAAACCAACAAAAAGTCGCACGACGACATCTTTACACGAGGACTCAAAATAGTTGAAATTTTTTAGGTCTACCCAGTGAATCTTTGCCTTTCATAAGCTATTATTTTCTGAAAGAGCAATCATTCTTCCACATAATCCTTCACTTTGGAATCATAAAAATACTGGGATGTTATGCATATTGTAGGTCGTGCATGTGATTATACGCAAGCTGTAAAGGCAAACTGTCATTTTCTTTACAAAAAAAAAAAATCTATACACCCTTCGCTTTCATCTCTATCAAATTTCGAATGATGCTGTACTGAAAGTGATGGAAAAGTGTGCGAAATTCGGGGAACTGAACTCATTATATTGTGGTTACTGTGACGTTTTACGTTCTGTTCCTCGTCCCATTCATTGCGAGGAGCACTGGCTGGCAAGGATTAAGCATTAAATCTTACAGCCTCTTTTCTCTGTGAAAAAAAAAATTGTCTAGAGAGTGTGTGCATTCTTTGTATTTTTTAGATGGGGTAGGAAACTCCATTAGTATTTTGTATTGAGTTATACAAACATTCTAAAACTTAGCGTCTTCTCTGTCAGAATGTAGACTTAACCAAAAGTCATTGTCTTACTACGTTTTTGTTGGTTTGGTAATGCACATATTCTATGCAATAGATCTGTGTGTCTATACATGGAACTGCAGGGTGTCAAATTTTACACGTTTCACAAATATGCTGTATGTACATTTTGTCGGTACTGTCCTAAAAAAGAAAAAAAACATTCATCAATCTGCAATATCTCACGTCACAAACTTTACCCTTTATCTCCTTCATACTAATTACCGACTTTGCTAAAGTGAACTGGATTAAATGTTTGACAGCAGCAATACTTCCTAATGAAAAACACTGAAGAAATGTTACGTATTTACTCTAAGAAAGTTAATACATAGTAATCCGTTTGACAAAGCAAGCAGCAAACACATGCAGTAATAATATTGTATGATAATTGATCTTCATTACAATAATTATGTAACCATACGAATGACGAAGAATGTCTGTGTTATATAAGAGAAGGTGTTGATATTGACAATCAATGAAACTTAAGATCGATGTTTTGAAAGAAAATTAATGCAAACAAATATATTATTACGGCTGTTAGGACAATTAATATAAGGAACAAAAAAAATGATGATAGACAAAAATACTTTTTTTTTAACCGTCATGTGAGCATTTTGGAAACTTCAAGTGCTCCGAACACCAAGGAAATATAATAAGGCAAATGGACACACCCTTTTTCCATAGTTTCTTAGAAGCATTACTTTTTTTTAAATCATTACACCGCAAATCAATAACGAAAAGGTAAATGAGATGTACAGGAAGATTCCTTGTAGAAGCAACATTGGGTAAAACTCAACAACACTTCAAATTCAGATGGTCTACGATATGGTGGAGGAGCGCGTCTAAAAATTATGTTTAATCAACTTTATTTACATTTGAACTTATACATCATCTCAAGAAATCGACTTCTACTTTTCATATTTTTATATCCCATGTCAATGTATTTTGATTCTGGGAATGTGAAGTGCTATTTTGACTACCAGAATTGTGAAAGTTTTAATCAGGAGTTGTTTATTCTGTCTGTAACCTATGTGTTCACCACGCAGTGTTCATAATGGGTAGCCCCTTTGTCTACTTTGAATAATGGATGCTTATGTCAATCTGAAGGTAAAAACACGTGATTCTCAGTCTTTTGAACAAATATGAGTTATTCATGATCTTTTCAAATGGGAACCGGATCTACACGTGTGACACGATACATCTTTGAAATAATATGTTTACCGCATTGCAAGGATCCCCACATAAGATCTCAATCGAAATGTTGATAAATCCATTATCATCCTCTGAGTGATTCCATGTCTGCTTTTGCCCAAGTTTTTTTTTTTTTCTTTGAGATGGCTAAATCACCTGTCACAAAAGCATTGCCCAAGCAATGATTTGAATGTGTACAATCGTAGAGTGCTGGTTAGCTAATGAAACCCTTTCAATGTTTCCCGTTGAAGACACCATACTGCTCTTTAGGGCTAATTTTGACAAGACGAGCCGAGTCGCCCCGCGACACGACTGATTACCATATATATATAATATTTGTATCTGAAATTCGCTTCTACCAAACCCTAATTCCCCCCCCCCCATGAAGAAATAGAATAGCAATCCTTGGTAGGTTAACGGATGGTTATGGAAGGTCTAATTTCGTCCATACACGCACATGTTATCGAATGGGGATGGAACAACAACAAAAGAAAGATAAAAAGAGAGAATGAATTAATCAGATGATAAAACAGAAAACTGCTATTCTGGCGCTGAGGCAAACACAACTATTAACATGTTTATCAAAATGTCATATTTCCCCATTAATTCAAATGGATAGCCACGATATTCTCATTATGGCGATCTTTTTCTCTTCAAATCTATCTTATTCTACAACTTTATTCCTTAAGTCTACCTATGTAGGGGATGTTTTCCGCTTCCTACCCTAGTACTAAATATTCGATCAAAATCAATGTGATTCGGAAGAGGACTTTTCTTTTATAATTCCTATCCGCATCTAACATGGTACCTTACATATGCAGTTTTCCAAATTCACATAACTAATAACATTCCTACAACTCTGCCAAATAAATTAGCTTAATCGCATACATATTAATGTGACCGTGCATCAAAAAACGAACAAAAAGTCGCACCCCTTGATTTCACGTGAGGACTCAAAGAAGGTGAATGGGTCAATCTAGTTAATCTTGAGTTTTTCATATTTTCTGAAAGAGCTATCCTTCTTCTACATTATTCGTTAGTTTGGGATCATAAGATGAATGGGAAAGTGTGTTTTCAGCAGTTTTTCTACAACCCATTTTGGGGGAGATTAGAACGATCAGGTATATCTTGGCAGCGTCCCCTTTTCATTTCTTGAAATCCTTTACACACTCTTCAAGTTCAAGTCTAATAGCTTTTGAAAGGATAACTCTACTGTCTTGAAAGTTGGCATCAATCATGGGTAGAATGTGTCAAAAAAACATGCTCTGTTGCTTCTTTGGTTTACATACTGTTTTTTTTTTTCCTTTTTACTGCACAGCTATCACCGCTCGGTAAGGATTAAGCGCTTGAATAGACCCTGTACTTCAGAGCCTCTTTTCTCAGTTCGCACTTTCCTAGAGGGTGCACTTTCTTTTTACTATTTAGATAGGTTAGGGGAGTCCATTTGAAATGAGTAACGAATCCTTTAAAGGCTTAGAGTATGCTCTTTAAGAATCTGTCCTCAACTAAAATCCATGTCTGGCAACTTTTTGTTTGTTTTGTGATGCAGGTCACAAATTATGTTTATATTCATTGCTTTGTCCTCTTTCCCACAAAATGAACACATCTGAAAGGGGTATAAACTGGAACAAATCATGAATTATATTCATAATACCATATAACAACTTACTATGAAACTCTCACAGTCGACTATTTCAGTTTCAAGTTTGGTTTAGTTCTCCCCTTCTTCAAATGATAGCATTACAACAAAATCAAGAATTTCCGCAGCAAATTATAAACAAGAGTACTCAAAAGACATAACTGATTTCGTGTGTATTATATGTACATGTGTTATACTTGTAGTGCATTTCGCATGTTTGGCTTGTATGTATTTGTTGTTTTTTTACAGCAGAATTTTAACAGCAAAATACAAGCAAGAGTACCAAAAAGACATAGATGATTATGGGTAGATAATTATGTACACGTCTTACACTCGAAGCGTATTTTGATTGTTTGTATTAGTATTTGTTTTTTGTTTTTTGTTCTAACGACAGATTTTTCTTTTACAGCTAAGTATGAACAAGAGGACATAACTGATTTCGCGTGTATCATATTATGTACATGTGTTACACTTGAAGTGCATTTATTTCGAATTGTGTTTGTTTGTTTTTCAAAGAAGAATTTAAATAGAAAAATTTCAACAAGAGTATTCAAAAGCCATAATGTGTGTTCATGCATATGTATATTCATGTACTACACGAGAAGTGCATTTGAATTGTATTTATTTTTTTTTCACAGCAAACTTTTCACAGCATGAAGACATAAACATGAGAACTCAAGAGAGATAGATGATTATGCGTATATGTGCACATCTATTCTACTTCGGATTGTATGTATTTTTTTTTGTTTTACGGAAGAATCTTAACAGCAAAAAATAAGAGTACTCAAATAACATAGCTGACTATGCGTATTATGTACATGCATTACAATTGAAGTGCATTTGGATTGTACGCATTTATTATTTTTTTTACAACACAATTTTAACAACAAAACATAAACAAGAGTATATATGAACAAGAATTACACTTAGAGTGCATTTAGATTATACGTGACCGTGCATCACAAAACAAACAAAAAGTCGCAAACCTTGATTTTAAGTGACGACTCAAAAAAGGTTAAATGGTTCAACCAAGTCAATCTTGAGTTTTTCATATTTTCTGAAAGAGCTATCCTTCTTCTACATTATTCTTCAGTTTGGGATGTTAACATGAATAGGAAAGTATGTATTTAGTAGTTTTTCTACAACCCTTTTTGGGGGAGGAGTAGAATGATCAAGTATGTTTTTGAGACCTTTTTTTCATGCCTAATATCCTTTGCACACTCTTCACTTTCAAGTCTAATAACTTTTGAAAGGATGACGCTACTGCTTTGAAAGTTAGGATTAATCATGTGCAGAATGTGTTAATGGAACATGCTCAATTTCAGCTTAATCTGAAAAATCCCTTCATTGTTGTTGCTCTGGTGATTTATATCCTGTGTGTTGTCCCTTTCATGGCACAGCGAGCACGGCTAGTAAAGACTAAGCGCTTGAATAGACCATGCACTTCAGAGCCTCTTTTCTCAGTTCACACTTCTCCAGAGTGTGTGTTTTTTCCCAGTATTTAGGTAGGTTAAGAGAGTTAATTTGAATTGAGTTATATATCATTTTAAAGCTTAGAGCGTGCTCTTTCAGAATCTGCCTTAACTCAAAATCCAGGTCTGGCGACTTTGTGTTGGTTTTGTGGTGCAGTGTCACATATGTATTTGTTTTTGTCACAGCAGCATTTGAACAGCAAAAAGAAAGCAACAGTACTCAAAAGACATAGATGATTATATGTATATATGTATAGGTATTAAGTGCATTTAGATTGTATATATTTGTTTTTGTAATTTTCTTACGGCAGAATTTTAAAAGCAAAACATAAGCAAGAGTACTCAAAAGATATAGATGATTATGGGAATATAGTACATTTATTACACTTGAAGGGATTTGGATTGTATGTATTTTTTTTTCTTCTTTTTAAGGCAGAATTTTAACAGAGTGTTACTAACATGCATTACAATTGAAGTGCATTTAAATTGGATGCATTAGTTCTTTTCACAACAGAATTTAAACAGCAAAACATGAACAACAGTATTCAAAGGATACATAATAAATGATCATGTGAGTATTATGTACATGCATAACACTTGAAGTGGATTTCGACTCTATGTATTAGCACTGTTTTCCACTGCATCTTTTTTTTTTAACCACATGAAGGCATAAACAAGAGTACTCAAAAGACATAGATGATTATGCGTATATGTGCACATGTATTCTACTTCGGATTGTATGGATTTGTTTTTGGATTTTTTTTTTATGGCAGAATATCAACAGCAAAATATAAGAGTACTCAAATGACGTAGCCGATTATGCGTATTATATACATGCATTACAATTGAAGTGCATTTTGATTGTATGCATTTACTTTTTTACAACAAAATTGTAACGACAAAACATAAAGAAGAGTATTGAAGGAATATATATGATCATGCGTATATATGTACATGTATTACACTTACAGTGCATTTGGATTATATGTATTTGTGTTTTTTTTTTTTCGAAAGCAGCATTTGAACAGCAAAAAGAAAGCAAGAATACTAAAAAAACACAGATGATTGTATGTATATGTGTAGGTGTTATACTTGAAGTGCATTTGGATTGCATGTATTTGTTTTTGCATTTTGTTTCCGGCAGAATTTTAAAAACAAAACAAAAGCAAGAGTACTCAAAAGATATAGATGATTATGAGAATATAGTACATGTATTACACTTGAAGGAATTTAGATTGTATGTATTTGTTTTTTTTTGTTTTGTTTTGTTTTTGTTTTTGTTTTAAGGCAGAATTCTAACAGCGTCTTATGTACATGCATTTCATTTGAAGTGCATTTGGATTGGATGCATTTTTTTCCCAAAAGAATTTAAACAGCAAAACATGAACAAGAGTATTCAAAGGATACAAATGATCATGTGAGTATATATGTACATGCATTACACTTGAAGTGGATTTTGACTCTTTGTATTAACACTGTTTGGATTGTATGTATTTGTTTTGTTTTTTTTTACGGCAGAATTTTAACAGCAAAAAAAATGAATAATAGTCAAGAGTACTCGAGCAACATTTTTTTTTTTTGGTAGTTCATGTGGATTACATACATTTTGTTTTCCACAGCAAACATTTTCAGCAAGACATACACAACAGTACTTTAAACACATAGATGATTATGTTTATATCCGTTTCATTCATGTATTACACTTGAAGTGCATTTGAATTGTATGTTCTTGTTTTCCACAAAAAAAAACAAACATACAGACTAGGGTATTCAAAAGACATAGATGATTACGCGTAGAGTATGTACATATAATATTACAGCTAGTGCACTTGGATTTCATGTATTCGTTTTGGCTACTTTGACAAGTGATCACGTATATACTGTGCGTTTTTTAATTGCATTTGTACAAGTTTGTATGGATAAATGTGGAATTTGTTAGTGAGTGGATGTGTGTACCTGATAATCATACACTGCAGATTCTATAAGTTTGTGGTAGTCTCACAACTGGGCTTACGACATAAACGATCATCGATGAAAAAAAAAAAACTAAGTCTAGTGTCCCTTAAATGACCCATTATGTAAAGATATTCAGAAATGTACTCATACATTTTGATGAACTTCCAAAAATGTATGCATGTGCCTTGAACCCCCTTTTTTAAGTGTGTGTGTGCGTGCGTGTGTGTGTGTGTGTGTGTGTGTGTGTGTAGGGGGGGGGGGGCAATGGTCTATCGCTTGTTCCCCCCCCCCCCCCCCCCCCCCACGAAAAAAAAAATCACCTGGTTGAACCAATACGCAGGAGCAATTTTGTCAAAATGTATACATTCAGTGATTATTACAATGAAAGTGTTAACACACTAGAATAACTTTACTGAGGTGTCCATGAGATGCATTACATGCACAACATATATTAAGACAAATTCCAAACACTGGAGCTGACATTATTAACCCCGAAAGACTGTGAGGTCTATGCTGGCGCGTGGTATTTGTGTACAACACTTTTATAGCCAAATAAACCGCAATTATGTAGGTCACGGAATGCCACGGAATCATAAATTTTGACTCAGTAGCAAATAATATCTTGCGAGGTGCTTGCATTATTGGGCAAGATGTTTAACTCACTAGGTCCGTCTTGACCTGAGTATATAATTATTCTGGTATATACCAGCTGAGCATCGGGTTGATTATAATGAGCCCTATAGAATGAGGAAGAATAGTATTACACAAGAGGTTATACTCGGTGAGTCGCAGACCGTAGAGTCGCAATTATACTGAAGGGATATGTTTGCCAGAGCGCTACCACACTGACAGACATGTTTCAGCTGAATTGGGTTTATATAATATAATTCATGGGAGCCGCTATAAATGTATGTATATATACATGTATGTAGATATTCCTATGTGTACGCCCATATGCTAACAACAAAGAATGTCCTAAATGGACAATAGTTGAATCTGAATCTGAATCAGAATCTGAAATTTCAATGAGTACGCAAACATCTATAGAACTATGGCCACTTAGGAAGAAACTGAATCTTTTGAGCAGGCACCAAAAGAGCTTACTACTTTCAGTCTTTTCGAAAAGCCTGAATGATTGTAACCGATTGCTGGGTAGCGTGGAGGCATTTATTCAGAGGTTGAGGAGATGGTGCTGGGTTCAGCAAACTTGACCACTCTGCCTCCATCCATGACCAGAATGCGGTCGCTATCGGCGATGGTGTCCATGCGGTGAGCGATGGTCAATACAGTGCTCTCCTTGAACTCCTCCCGGATGGCCCTCTGCATGTGTTTGTCCGTTTCCATGTCAACACTGGCCGTTGCCTCGTCGATGCACAAGACCTGTTGGTACATTTCACAAGATCAACTATTTCTGTCAACTCTGTCTGTCAGATATCAACCCACCCCTTTAAAGATGGCCAAAGTATAAAACCAAAAGAAAAACACAATCAGTGTCATTTTCGCTTCATTTTCAGACCAATCACTGTATTCTGAAGTTGCCTATTCTTTATTTTTTGCTGATGTCTCACTGTAAGATATTCTATGGGCCGAATAAAGAAAAAAAGATATTCAAATGGATTCAACTAAAAAAGTCCTTAAGTAACTTTCAAGAGAATTAAGTCTCACCTTTGCTTTGGTCAGCATGGCTCTGGCCAGACAAAGCAGCTGTCTCTCACCGCTAGAAAAGACCTTGCCCCCCTCACCAACCTCGGCCGTCAAGTCCCCCATGCGCCTAACCACGTCCACAAGGTGGCACTTCTCCAGTACTGACCAGAGCTGTTGGTCAGTGAAACGACCGAAAGGGTCAAGGTTCTCTTTCACTGTGCCACTGAAGAGGAATGGATCCTGGGGAATTGTAGCCATCCGGGACCTGTCGGGAAGGAAGGATTACATTAAAATTTAATTACACATAATCTATATTATTGTTTTGCACTAAGAAAAACACAAACCCCAAACCAGGACATTTATGTACACTCATGATTTTAAACTATTGAGAGTAAATTCATCAATCTTCATAGTAGGTATATATGTGACCCTGAAAACCAACGAAAAGTCGCCAGACATGGATTTTAAGTTTGGGGCAGATTCTGGTGGAGCAGACTCTTGGCTTTAAAATGATGCTTAACTCAATCCAAATGAACTTCCCTAACCGACCTAAATACTGGAAAGAAAGTACACACTCTGGAAAAGTGTGAACTGACAAAAGAGGCTCTGAAGTATGCGGTATATTCAAGCGCAAAATCTTTACCATGTCGTGCTAGCTGTGCCGTAAAAGAGACAAAACACAGGATGTAAACCACCGGAGCAACAAAAATAAAGGGATTATCAGATTAAGCTGAAATTGAGCATCTTCTATTAACACATTCTGCCCAAAATTAATGCTAACTTTCAAGGCAGTAGCGTCATTCTTTCAAAAGTTATTAGAATTGATAGTGAAGAGTGTGCAAAGGATTTCAAGACATGAAAAGCTGCCTCTAAGACATACCTGATCATTCTACTCTCCCCCCAAAAAGGGTTGTAGAAAAACTGCTAAAAACACACTTTTCCATTCATGTTAAGATACCAAGCTGAAGAATGATATAGAAGAAGGATAGCTCTATCAAACATTTAAAAAACTCAAGACTGACTTGGTTGAACCATTTCACCTTTTGGAGGCCTCACTTAAAATCAAGGGGTGCGACTTTCTGTTTGTTTTGTGGTGTACGGTCATATATACTTCCTTCAATCTTCACAATAATATAACATATTGCTTTCATTTATGATAGAGTTCCATGCAATTAGCATTCCTTTAAGTTGTTTTGTTCGTGTACAGATAATTTCGACAATAAGGAGGTCACGGATATTTTCGAGAGATGTTGTTTTCGCGAATTGACACCGAGGCTTTCGTAAGTGCACCATTACCGCAGTGCATTTTCACGTGCTGTTAAATTTGCGTTCCAACAGTGATTAACGAAACTCGCAAAAATCAAACCCTCGCGAAAATAACAGTGTGTACTGTATCCCAGATCGGTGATGTATGAGAGAGTAAGGCGAAGTTTCGTTCAACATATAAGCCACTTGTTATGACAAGAAGTAAACAACAATGGATGACAATATCTTTTTTTAATCACTGGTACAAACCCTCCGTTCTTTCCGAGAAACTGTTATCTCACCTGATTTCCTCAAGGGACAAGTCTGCCAGATCTATCTCATCAACTGTGATCCGTCCCCCCTGGACCTCCACCATCCCAAAGAGTGCCAGGAAAAGCGTGGACTTCCCCGATCCTGTCTTGCCCATAATGCCCACCTTCTCCCCCGGGCGGGTCTCAAAGCTCACCCCGTCAAGGGCCTTGGGGTGGTCGTGGCGGTAGGAGAAGTGGACGTCATCAAACTTCACGACTCCCTGGCTCGGCCATCCTGATGGTGGCTGTCATTAGAGTTTTGCACCAACAGACCGGTTTACTATCAACATATTCAGATTTATGGATGTTTGTGACATAGCAACAAATATTTCTATCAACTTGATAATTTTACTCTTGTACCTCAAAAACATTTTTAATACCTGGAATCAAGCTCGCATACATTAGTTGTTGGTATATTGGGCGAACCTCGGGCAAGCTTTTGGGCTATCAAGAAGAACCAATGTCAGAAAAGCATGCAACATTTTGAATATGTTAGTAAACGTCGATTAGAATGGATTTATAATAGAAACTGAAATGATTCCCACACTCACGTGAATGTGGACCATAAGGAGTTTCAGCTTGCTTGGGTAATCTTAGTACTCCAGTAATCAACATGAAGAAATGGGAAAATGACCCCCATCTGCATCCCCCATGCAAACAACAACAACAACAACAAAAATAAAACAAAACAAAACAAAACAAACAACAGATGGCCAGACGTATTGCAACTATGACCTTGACTACACGGGCACTGCTTCATAGTGCATCAAGTTTTGTATAATTGCTATGATAGCTTCAATCTTGTGCACCAAGGCTTTCCAGTATCAGCTCATTGAGAGGGAAAAAATTCCGGCTCACTCAGTTCTCCACGAGGAAAATCTCAATGTGCGCTTTTCATACTACAATCTGTATCACTATTAAGATTCCTTCCATGTGCCCTACATCTCAGAGTATTTGGCTGCCACTGTGTGGAGAACTTCATTCAATAGTCGAGGAGATTTGTTTTTTTATTTTTTTAAGTACAATTTTGTTGTTGTTGCGGATGCATAATATAGAAAGTAACTAAAGTAAATTTAGCTGGGCTGCCACCTTGGCAACCTTGGACAACCTTTCTTTTTAAAGCCTCATTAGCACATTCATGTAATTAGCAGAAGAAAAATATGTAATTTATTGCTAATTTTAATACAGGAAGCCCGAAACAATGGAAAACTAGCTTTAATGGGTTTTCTATAATGAGGAATCCATTCACAACAACAATTTTCAATTTCGAATGATGCTAGAGTGTCAAATGTCATAACTAGCATAATGTGCTATTTTGCATAATGTACAATAGTGAAGTACATGGTAGTTTATTATACCATGCATATGACCCGAAAATGTTTTTAAGCACAAGGTTTGGTTATTGTTGTTGTTATTGATGTTGAAGTAGATTCACATCTTAGAAGGGTATTGAAGTAAACTGCGTTTGGTTGGTACCTTGGGAACCTTTTAACAATCTTCTTTATTACTCACCTTAAGGCCGGGTCACACCAGCCTTGCGTGCGACTTGCAAAGAACAATTTTGACTACCCGGAGGTCCCCGTAGATATCAGCACATGACAGTACCTAGCATGTATCTCAAAAGTAGTCGCCCGGAGGTGCGCACGCATATTTTTTTTTTTTTTTTTTTTTTTACCCGCAACCGTGTTTAGGCCCTGTCACACCTTTCCGGGCAAGCTACTCGGGCTTGTTACGTGTAGGGATTTGCTAGCATACCGGACATTCCTGAGGGCGGAAAAGGATTTGTGCGAGTCAGCGCATGTGTCTTACTTGCTGGACGCGTTATACTTACGAGTATACTGTGTGACCTTTGTACCAGTCGCGTGGGGGCTGACAACTTAGTGAAGGAATTCCTCTAATGGAATGGCTGAAATCTCACAGAATTTCATTGTCTTGGCTGCATACGGGACTGCGAAGCACCTGCGTGGGAATTGCTTGGGAAGTACTGCCGCTAAGGGTCTCCTACTGGCGTTCTGCGTGGACCTCTACGGGCATTCCCGCGACTCACCCGGAAAAAGTTTTGGTCATGCTCAAAACTTGGCTGCGGTTAAATCGGACTTGCGTGAGCACCTCCGGGCAACTACGCGCTAGATACTGCCAGGTGCGGACCAATTGCGGAGAGCTCCTTGGAGTAAAGTTTTTTCCCCGCAAGTTAAGCCGCAGAAGTTCCCCCGTACGGTATGACAAGGCATGAATGAAAATTGCAAACATTCTTGTTCACCCGCTGAAAATCTTCTACGTGCTGGAAACTACCTCCTCGCCACAAGCCCGCGTTATGGTGTGACACGGCCTTCAGCATATTCAGCTGTGAATATGACATATGTTGTTAATTTCACCTCAGAAAGCCGGAAAACACAGGTACAATATTATTTCAAGGGTTTTCTACGGCCAGGAATCCACTTTAACACCGGTTTGTACGTTCGAACGATGGAATTGTCTTGAATATCATAATTAGCATAATGAGATAGTTGGCATACGGATTATGTATGAACACTGTATATGCCACGTACCATATTATGACATAGGGCCTATACTGTAAATGACCTGGAAAAGTTGGTATGGACAACATTTTACAGTAATAGTTTAGCAGTAAGCTAATCTTGGTTGTCACCCTCTTTACCTTGGGCTATCATCTTTGATTAGCCTATCAAACTTTATTATATTTATCTGAATCTAAGGAAAATGTTATATGCATGCTGTTAGACTTAATCCAGGAAGCGTGAAAACCAAGATAATATGTATGACTTTTCGAGGTTTTGAAGATTTGTACTGACGGAAAGATAAGGCTTGGTTGCCACCTTGACAACCTCCGTCAATTTTTTTAGCTCCGTAGCATAAACATATCAGCTTGATATAGAAAGTGTTGTTAATGCTTAATATTAAAGAAAACTTGAACATAATTATAACGCAGTTTCAAGGGATTTCTATGAACATGAATCTATTTGTGACACCGAATTTACTGGGGGTGCCTGATGGGTTGGGAGGGTGAAGGCATCTCTCTATGAAACAAACTATAGTCAGTGAAAGTGTTTCTTCGTTGTACGATTAAAAAAAGAATGTAAATAGAGGTGGGCTATAGAGGGTGACATTTTCAGAACATGCTCATCACACTAGTTTGATGACTTTGTGCCTACTGACACCATTTTTGAAAAAAAGAACGAAAAAAAAATGCGAAATCCTGGGTGCCCCGGCCGAAATCGTTAAAAATCCAAGATGGCCGCCGTTTCGGCTTAAAAAAGACATTTTTGACTGTAACTCAGCTATTTTTTGGTCTATTGTCATGGTTTTGGTGTCTAACCCAATGTTTTGAGGGTCAAGGAAGTGGATTATAAAGATAATTTTGGTGTAAAACTTACGTTATAGGTGTCATGCAGATACCGGTATGTGGCTGGTGCATTCGGATGCATGGTAACTGTGCAACCAGTGCTAATACGGTATCTGCTTTATAGTGCCCATTGACATTTGGTCATTAGACCTTTAACAATAGTCAAAGTGTGCAATATTTGTATTCTACTGCAGGTGTACAATTTCGTAAAATGACTTGAATAAGCCTTCTATATGCCAATTGTCCAGCACAAAGGTACTTGACTGGATGATGTACATTGTACAGGGATGCCAAGTTAAAAGAAATGTTTATGAGTGAGATTTTCATGACTCGGCATCTCGGCGAGCGAATGTGCGCGCAAGCGAGGGTGTCTGAGGGGTTCTCATACTGGTTCTCATACAGGCTGTCATAACGCAGACTCATATCCCATCGAAATTATTGTGCACCCACACGTGTATAAGGTCTCTGAGATAGAAATGAAGGTGAACTTGACTCTTCTAGTGACTGGAGGAGAGTCTGATAATCTCCCTGCCCCTGATCTGCCTACTGAAGATGGCATGGTGAATGCATTCAATGGAAAGGCAACCAATGGCATCATACAACCAACTGCCCATACCAACCTTGAAGAAACTGTTGATTGTGAACTGGGCATCAATAATTCTGCATTGTGATATTGGATTACATACAAAGGTGCACGAAACTGGTACCTTGGTATGTGTTGAGACCAAGAGCATGAGGGATATTCAGATTCAGATTTATTCAACACTTTCAGTAAAAAAAAAAACACACACAGGAGAATACAGAAAATTGACAACACCATAATAACAAGAAAAGAATGATCACAATAAGCATCAGTACGAAAATACAATACATTTGAAAGTGTTCGGAGACAGACAGAAAGGCTATGCCTTATATAAAAGTCCTGTCCCCTATATAAAAGTCCTGACCCCGGATATGGAATCGAGCACATGGAAAGAATGAAAGGGACAGCTCAGCATCAGCACTAGTGATGCCCAAAGCAAGCTGATGTACAGACAGTACTGCTGATGCAGATTCTTCCATGTACAATATATTGGCTCATGGGATGCATCATCCAGCCGAAACATTACCTTTGTGCTGGACAACATTGGCATATCACAGAAGGCTTATTCAAGTTATTTTAAAATTCAATTTGTGCACCTACAGTAGAACTGTACATACAGTGTATGATTGCATGTCTAATGACCAAATGTTAATAATTAGCACTACAAAGCACAGTTACCATGCATCCTGAATGCACCAGCCACATACCGGTATCTACATAACACATACATATAGCGTAATCTATTTGTATATTTCTTGTTGTATCGTCTGTAGAAAACACCAGATTGATAGCTAGAACTTATTATTAAGAGTATGGTAGATAGCATGACTTTAAAAAAAATACAGAAAAAAAATGAAAAAAATGGCGGGTGGGGTAGGGGTAAAGAACAAGTGAAATTTAACCCTAAATATGGGAAAAAGGTCAGTATCATGTGGAAGATTAGGTTTTACACCAATATTATCAATATAATCCACTTCCTTGACCCCTAAAACATTGGGTTAGACACCAAAACCATCACAATAGACCAAAAAAAATAGCTGAGTTACAGTAAAAAAATGTCTTTTTTTAAGCCGAAACGGCGGCCATCTTGGATTTTTTTTACGATTTCGGCCGGGGCACCCCGGATTTCGCATTTTTTTCTTTCTTTTTTTTTCAAAAATGGTGTCAGTAGGCACAAAGTCATCAAACTAAGGTGTGATGAGCATGTTCTGAAAATGTGACCTAAAATTGACTCTCTATAGCCCATCTCTAATGTAAATATTGTATCTAACAACTTCTTAAGGTCATTTATATGGTGTCTGATATCAGAAAGTGGACTCTCGGCACTATGCAAATTAGGTCATTTAGCCAATTATGATAATCAAGACACTTGTATCATTTGTAAGTATGTGGTAACCGATGCTAAAAAGATTCCTCCTCATAGAAAATCCTTGAAAAGACATTTTTTTTTTCATTCTTCCTGCATGGATGTTTATATTTTACATATCTCACTAATTGATTGAATATGCTTACTAGCCTAAAGAAAAATATAAATTCCTATAGGTTGTCAAGGTGACAGCTAAGCCTGGTTTACTTCAATACCCGTGTAAAACAAATGAAGCAACAAAAAAACCTCGTACTGCAACTTTTCGAATTCATACATACGGTGTATAGGGCCAGCTACTTCATGTTGTGCATGCCGTTAGGTCATTGTGCTGTTAGAATCTGGCGTTACAAGTGAATTTCTCGTATTAGAAAACCCTTATAAAAGTTGTACTGTGCGTGTTTTCAGACGTAGTGCATTTAGATAAGCAATATTTATTCTTCCTGGATCAAGATTAACAACATTAGCTAATATCAATTAGGTACAAATGCTAAGTATGCTAATCAAAGATGATTGCCCTAGGTTGAGAGGGTGGCAACCAAGCTTATATAGTTTACTGCATTGCTAGTACTACTGTAAAACACAAATCTTCAAAAACCTTTTCCATACAATCATTTCCAGGTCATAGCCTATCTTTTCATATTTTAAAGTGCCATAAGCATAAAAAAAATACAGGTCCGACATTCTGGAATAGCCTTGACTCCGACATTACTGAATCGTTGTCATTGAATTGTTTTAAACGTAAACTAAAAAAAAAAAATCCCTTGTGCAGGCTTATATCTCGTCGGTTGAGAATGATAAGGGCGTTAAGTTGCCTCTAAACCCTTAGTGTTCGGGACAACTGAACGCCCTTCTCATTCTCAACAGACGATCTAATAATACAACATGCAATTTTATTTGAACTCCCTCTTCTTTATCAGATTCGTTGTTTATCATATGTATTCCATGTTTGCTTTTCGTTCTTTTTACTGAGTCATTTATGTCAAGGCTATTCCTGAATTAATGAATCATTATGTATCATGTGCGTCTTTGCGCATTCTTACAGTTATACGTAACTGTGTTGCTCGGGTGACAAGGAGTCTTGTAAGCGCGTTACAGGTGGCTACTTTGTATTTCGCTATGCTTTCGTATATTTTATTCCTTTCTTTTGCTCTTTTTGCTCTCTTTTCTTTTACGTCCCTTTCCTTCCTGTCATGGTTTTCGTTTCTAGGTTGTTTAAGAAGACCAACACTTTCATATATACAGGGACCTATACATTACAAGATTTGCTTTTTAGTAGGTCCCCACATTTCATGTTTGTTAAATTGTCTTCTCTTGTATTCTTTGTAATTACGACGCTATGTTCAATCTTATGTTCAATCGATCGTATCATGTTTGATGTTTTGAAATGTGGAACAATAAAATAAAATCAAATCAAACCATGGAACCATGCACCGAAGTGGACCTGTGCGCTATACAAGTAGGCACTATTATTATGATTATAATAACTACAATTATAATTTTAATTATAAGTATAATTATTATTATCATTATTATTATCATTAAACAATGTCAGGTTGTAATTATACAAGGTATAATGTACTGCATTATTGTACATTATGCAAATTAGCTCATTATGCTAATTATCATATCTTAGACACTTGCATCATTCGAAACTGAAATTCCCCTAGTTGCATTTCACGTTTTCAGGCTTCCTGCATTACAATTAGCAATATATTACATAATTTACATATGCTAATTACATGATCATGCTAATGAGGCCAAAAAAAAAAAATAGTTGCCCAAGGTTGCCAAGATGGCATCCATGCTAAATTTACTTCAATAAATTACTTCCTGAAAGAGGAAAGTAAAAAAAAAAAAAAAAAAAACACACACACACACATACACACATACACACCAACAACAACCGTGTACTTAAAAATCTACTTCAGGTCATGTACACGGTCAATATGTCACTGCCTACTCAACTACAAGTGAAGGGAAAGTTTCGGTGCGGGGACTGGGATTAGAGTGGAGAGAATGTATGGCGGAGGGGGAGGGGGTTTGGAGCTCACCTTGATGGTACCACCCTGACGTTCGTGGGGGATGTCCTCAATGTACTGTTTGGTGCGCTCCACACTGACCATCTTATTCTCAATCCCGACGAACAGCGTGATAGAGTTCAACAGAAGAAAGGTGACGGACATGGTGTAGGAAATAATCATCCCAGCTTCTCCTGTCGCATCCATCAGTAGGGGTGGGGGATCAATGGATATAAAGTTTTGTTTCATTCTTGCTATTCTTACCCTTGGAATAAAGAAAAGTGAATCATATAAGAAATTATGGCATACTGCAAGCAATATGAATGCTAACGTCAACAGAAACATAAACTGTCCTTTACAGCCCACCTGCTTTTTATGTATGTGTGTTCATGCGCGCGCGCGCGTATGCGCGTGTGTGTGTGTGTGTGTGTGTGTGTGTGTGTGTGTGTGTGTGATTAACAATGCATGTAATAACCTTTATACAACACTATCAATTCTTCAAGTGCTTCTGAACAGCGGTATTCGGCTAAGCTGTTTTATTTCCAGAAGTCTCTCCCCTCAACTTGTACACTTATAAAAAGTAATTTGCTTTAGCTACTCGCCATACTCTTCCAGACAATCACCTAGTGCCATTAGCTGGAGACAAGTTTCAGTAGTATTTGTCTGGTGTCTGGAGAGCATAGCTATAGCAAGCTGGTCACTCTGCACCTTGTGTCGCTCAGTGGTCATAAAGTGGTAACCAAATCTGTTGTTTGTACTAGGTACAGGTGCATTGGGATAAAACTAGCAATATTAGTAGAGCACATGCGTCAATGAAAGTTTTGAGGAAAATCAGACAATCCCTTCACAAGTTTTGAATCTGTTAAACTTTGGTGCCACCATCTGGATGAGAAGACTGTCACAGATCATGACAACACTTACGGAAAGCGATATGAAAAAAATGTAGGAAATTCCATTACATTTTACTCTGTATGAAAAGTGCCTATTCCTTGGGCTTGTTACTGACATAATTACATTAAGGTTAATATTATTCCCCTGGTTCCTGAAAGAGGAAAGTCAAGGGTCATGGTATGACATGTTGTGCATTCATCGCGTAATAATTCGTCATATTTAATCAATGTTACTGTAAGAAATTGACGTTGCTTACATTGTTAAAAAAAGAAGTGCGACTTTAAGGGCATTGGCTTGCATAAGAATGACTAAATAAGGCGATTTTGTGAAGCACAATGAAAATAAAAGACAATGGGTTGGAATTGAATGTTTTCAGAATGAATAGTCTAGACCACTGAGGCATGAAAATACGAGAAAAGGACTTTATTTTATTTATCTATTCAGCCTTTTTTTCAACAGGGTAGCCCCATCAGTAGGCAGGTACTGTTCTTAATACTGGGGGCCCTGCACAAACAAACATTACAGTTGACAAAACAAAGACATATACATCAAATACAACACACTGTATGAGGACGGTATGTCTCATACTGTCTGGAATGTAGGCGTCATTATGGACATCACACCACGAGTTTACGGTTTAGTCAAGATATAGGGCCATTTCAGAGATACTCCTGGTTTCCCTTTACAGGAATTACTGACGTCAAGAGGAGGTTTGACCAATGCAAAACAAAAACATAATGGCTAATAAAGTTTTGAAAGGCAGAAAATGTCAACCATGTAAGGAAATTATGAAACAGGACTTCTGCAAAACTTTCGGAAGAAGTTACATCATCGAACTGATTTTAAATGAGGGCATAGGGTCTAATAAACAGGTAAATATGATTGCTGAAGCGTAAAATTCAGATGGAGCAATATTACTGCTGAGCACTCAGGATCAGGCTATGTCCCTTCATATTGGGGAGTTTAGTGTAGCAGAGTGTTGGGATCATTGTGATTTGGAAATTTGGTGCATTTTGTCCTGGAAAGCCACAAGGAGGATAAGAGTTTCACAACACAAACAACTGCTGTGATTACATGGCCAACTGATTGAAAGCTGTTTTTGAGCCTTGCATTTTTTATGTATGTATATATATATATATATATATATATATATATATATATATATATATATATACATCAGTGTGTGTGTGTGTGTGTGTGTGTGTGTGTGTGTGTGTGTTTTAATAACATTCCCGATTTGACATTGTATGTGTACCGTCCGTATATTAACCCTAATTCTAATTGTATTCTGGAAAGAATAATGAGTTTGGGTAACGCTTGAATTCTTTTTTTCTTGTTAGAGTTTGTATTGTTGTTATTAAACTTGTTATGATCACTCTACGTTTACAACCATTATTAATAATACAGTAATTGTTATATATTATGAATACAGATGTGTGATTGACATAAATCGAGGCATACTATACACACAAATCGAACGAATCGATGGAATGAATGGCTCGTTATTAATATGCTGGATTTTGGAGATACTGGGCCATTGACGATATAGAAAAGACCATTCTTGCAGTAAGGACTTTCGTTCCAAATCTAAGAAGAAAGTTTCTGTGACATCTAGTGCTCCTCCTGGGTACACTACACAAACATGTTGAATTTTCTTTATAACTATTATTTTCGCTACATCGTTTTCCATTTGTGATGCTGCAAACTGTAGTAGTCTTCTCATCTAGCGATGTCATCACCACAATTCGTAAGTTTTACATGGATATCCCGTGTTTTTTTTTCCTTTTATATGATCTAATCTGCTAAAATGTCTGGATTCACTGAATCAATATACATGTCTCGGTTTCCTCCCCTTTGAACTACATATGTGACCCTGCACCTCAAAACAAACAAAAAGTCGCCAGACATGAATTTTTAGTTAAGACCATATTCTGAAAGAGCAGACTTTAAGCTTTAAAATGATGTATAACTCAAATCAAATGGACTCTCCTAACCTATCTTAATATTGGAAAAAAAAGCACAAACTCGGGAAAAGTGTGAACTGATAATAGAGGCTCTGAAGTACAGTGTCTATTCAAGCGCTTAATCTTTACCAAACCGTGCTGGTTGTGCGATGAACGGGACAAAAAAAAAACAAAAACAAAAACAAAAACAGGAAGTAAATCTCCAGAGTAACAACAATGAAGGGATTATTAGATTAAACTGAAATTAAGCACGCCTCATTAAGGGTATTAGCCCACATTTGCAAACCCACGAAAATCAAAACTGCATAAAACAGGTCCAATATGACTTCAAGTACAAGTTATAACAGTAACATACCTCACCTGTTGCTCTTTGTCTATACCATTCGATAAAAAGAGAGAAAATCATCGTTTTAAAATCAATTTTCAAACCGGGTCAACCCGACCCAAAATCGAATTACGAGCGCGGGCTAGCTACGTACATATAACATACACATGTATCGCATGCATGTAGTACGTACGTGGACCGGAGCTAGCGAGCGTTATACGCATGTATACGGTGCATTTTCATTCATTTTTATGAAAGTAATGGACTAATTGGAACGAAATTTTGCACAGGTGTTACTGCAATCATACCCAAACTCCATGCTAACTATGAGACCAATTGCTGCAGGTTTACAAATGTGGGCTAATACCTTTAACACATTCTGTCCATAATTAATGCCAACTTTCAAAGCAGTAGCACTATCCTTTCAAAAGTTAGAGTTGAAAGTGAAGAGTGTGGACAAATTTTTTCAGAAATGAAAAAGGGATTCTAAAGACACACCTAATCACACTATTCTACCAAAAGTGTTCGAGATAAACTGCTAAAAAAACACACTTTCCTGCCCGTTTTATGATACCAAATTTAACATAATGCAAAAGAAGACCCGCTCTTTTAGAAAATATGAAAAAGTCAAGTTCGGCTAGGTTGACCCATTTCACTTATTTTCAATCCTCACGCAAAATCAGTGTGTACGACTTTATGTTTGTTTTGAGGTGCACGGTCACATATTTTCTTTGTGCATTAAATTCGCTGCGGTCGCTACGGGCAATTTTTTTTTTTTTTTTATGTTAAAATGAAATAATGATAATAATAGGACAGCGCTTTACAAATCTTCAAGCCGGAAACACACCTGGATCCACCTGTGTGTACTGATGTTTTGCCACCACCATCATGGCCACCAGGGCTACCACAATGCTGCCAATCAGCTCCAGCTGGAACCTTAGCCAGCGCATCACACTCTCACCGTTGTACCAGGCTCGAAGAAAATCCTCTTGTTTTTTCTGGTGTTCCTTTTGAAACCTGCCCACAATCAAATAAAATAGAATGATAATAAGTAATGACACATGAGACGAACACGGAGAAGGAGGAGGATGAAACACTTAATTGATACGTTGGAAACGCAGTATTTGGCATTGACGAAATGTATCAAACAGGAAGCATGAGATATTATCCGTGATGCTGACTCACCGTCGTGAGGCTCGCATCGCCTTGATGACAGGGAGTCCAGCTAGAGTCTCTAAGAAATGGCTGGCGACGACAGAGTTGCAGGCGCTGTACATGTGGTTCAGTTCTAGGCGCGTATTGCGGTAGTATTGCTGTTAGATTAAAAAAAAAACGAAAACAATAGTTGACGGAGAGTGGTGCCGTGACCGTGCCGCACAGCTCTCCATTTATTTCATGGGATTATGGTGTATGACGGGAGCATGTTATCCTGGACTCAATACCTCACAATAAACAGAAAACTTGTCTATCCTTCTTGATGTTTATGGTATGCACCGTGTGGCGTCTTTCGTAACTTTTCTCCTATTTTCAGTTCGTCGAGTCTTTATACATATCTAAACAAAATTGGAGTTTTTAACTTGTGTTTTTTGAGACCATGTTGCTTTTATTGCAGCAAAGCTTCCATTCACTGATTCATTCAAGACCACAATACCGATATCATTATATCATTATCTAAAATCACTGCTACCAAGCTATCCCATGATTGCACGTTTGAATTTCAATGATAGACTCCATCCCCAATTTGAATGCTATTATTCTATGTCTGCTCTCCACGAATTTCATTTTCCCTTGGACTTCTAAGAAAGATTACCCTCAATATCTAAAAAAAAAATAGATCCTACAGACAAAGTTCGTACAAATAGATTTAGATACTGTAATCCCCATGAGGAACAGAACCGAGTACATTGACGGTGGCCATGGAATAAGTTCATTAAAAGAAAAAAAAAATATCCTGACCCTGTGCACGTGAAATAAAAAGAAAATCCAGGGCAACAATATAAAAAATACAAATGTTCTTAACACATTTTATTTTGTACACAAGAGCAGTTATAATTCCTCCGGGAACACAACTTTATTGTCTGTTCTGACAAACCCAAGAAATGATACATGCCCAACATCAACTTCACCAACAATACATGCATTTAATCTTATTTCTATCACATGCTCAAAGTATTCTGATAATGCATTCCGTAGAAATGCTAGTTATCACAAGTACCCATTAAGAAGATGCAAAAAATATCATTTACCGTTACTCTGCACAATTTTTGCAGGGATTACTTTTGTTATACCAGACCAAACGTTTGGAACCAATTTTGGGATCATCTAAAACATGCACTGACTCTTGCTGTATCTATGAGAAAGATTAAAGACAGTATTGGCTGATCCGCAACAAAAGGATCCGAAAGTCGCTGACGGCTGAGCCAAAAAATCGAGTTTGAAGTCAGATTATCAACATCGGTCAAAACCATCATTTTTCAGCTGTTGCACGAGGCTATAGTCTAATGGTTCGTCTATCATCTGCTGAAATTTAAAAGCTAAAATGAACTGGAGGGATTTAAAAAACAAACAAACAAAATAAAACAAAAAAAGTGGGGAAAACTTAGAAACATAGAAACTCATTACATTGTGTGTGTGGTTCATGGAAAAATGGTTTGAGCGTGTGAAAGTCCAAACAGGCGTCTTATACGTATTGCACATACCTAGCGTTATAATCATTATGAAAAAAAAAAAAAAGCAGACAGAAATGTCGCTATGGTGACTGGTATGCCTCCGCCATAATGCATGGTTCTCCTAATAGATCTATAGTGCAATGTCTTGACAATGTGTGATAACAGTTTCACATATAATTAACAAAATATTAAAATGACATGTTTGTCACATAAAGTGTTGCATGTTCACTTTCCTCGAAATCGGTTGAATTTGATAAATGTTTATATTATCTAAGAGTGCAGGAATATGGGGATTTGAGGATTTTGCTTGACTTTTGACCTTTTATGAGTTTAATTAAGAAGTGAAATTTCCCACTTCCACTTGACCTTTCACCTTTTGGCAAGAGGCTTCCAATAGAATCTCTACTGATAATGCACGCATACACTAGGTTTCAAGATCCTGCAGGCATTACACTATAAGACGGAAAGAGTGACATTTTGAGGAGTTGACCCTGACCTTTGACCAATGACCTCTAAGTTCCCTGGATAATCACTGCCAGTCAGTATAATGCCGTGCATCACAACACGAACAAGAAGACTCAAAAAAGATGAATTGGGTCAACCCAGTCAATACTCATGAGTTTTTAAATATTTTTCGAAAGAGCTATCCTTCTATATTATTCGTTATTTTGGGATCATAACATTGCTGGAAAGTGTGTTTTCCGCAGTTTTTTCTACAACCCATTAATGAGGTGGAATAGAATGATCGGGTATGTCTTATTTCTTGAAATCTTTCACACACTCTTCATTTTCAAGTCTTATAACTTTAGAAAGGATACCACTACTGCTTTGAAAGTTGACATTAATTATGGACAGAATGGGTTAATAAAACACGCTTAATTTCAGCTTAATCTCATGATCTGTTCATTGTTGATGCTCTGGTGGCTTACATTCTGTGTTTTGTCACTTTCATTGCACAGTTAGCACGGCTTGCAAAGATTAAAGGAGACCTCCGGATGACTTTCAGATTTTTACATTTAAACTACAATAAATTAGTTATACTGAGGACAGAGTTTCAGATTTTATGATAATCGGGATAAAGAAAAATGATATTTTATTTTTATAACAAATTGTTACGAACAAGGAAGATGACATGGCAGAGTCACCATAAGTATGCATGCAATTGTGCTCAAGGAAGCAGAGCAAAAGAAGAAAGCATGCATAGATTATATATAGGTGAACTCGCATGCAAGCTGTATTGTAATGGAATTACACTGCTACACTTCTGAAATATGTGAACCTCCTATGTCATCATCCTTGTTCAGTGTAATTTGTTTAAGGTTTTTCAAAGTATTGTTTCTCTGTTCAAGAGTGACACAAATTCCACATATTAATGCAGTATGTCCACCCCTCCCCCCGAAAAAGACAAACAAAAACAAAACAAAACAAAACAAAACAAAAACGCAATGATAACACCCGATTATGATTAAACTGTCTAAATGCTAATTCGGCGTCTTAAAAAAGAATTAGCTCTATTTTGCAGAAAACCACATTCAGTTTGGTTAAGCAGTCGCAGAGAAATTTGGATTGTAGCAAAGCATGTCATGAGTCTGATTTTTCCAAATGTGGCACTTCAATGCTCTTGTGTGAGAATACAATAGACAAGCCTTGAAGGGAAGACATTTCTGACATCTACAAATGTCCTCATTTCTCTTTGACCACTGAAGCAAATATATATATATATATATATATATATATATATATATATATATATATAATGTAAGATGTGGACAACGAGTTATAGTTTTCACTAATTTAAAGATTTCATTTCGGAGGGTCCAGTTTTGTTTTGTTTTGTTTTGTTTTGTTTTTCGGTGGGGGACATACGGTACACGCAGATGTTGATTTATGTACCACATGATGTGAAATTATGGAAATCGTCTGGAATAGGCCCTGCACTTTAGAGCGTCTCTTCTCAGTTCGCACTTTTACAGAGTGTGTGCTTTCTTTCTAGTATTATATAGGTTAGGGGAGTCCATTTGAATTGAGTTATACATCATTTTAAAGCGTAGAGTCTATGTCTGGCAACTTTTTTGGTTTTGTGATGCAGGGTCAAATATGTACCAAGGTCCAGATCAAGATATCTTGATCTATAATAAAACCTAAAAAAAAAAAAAAAAGACCTAGAATTATCTAAACAAAGGGGAAGAAATTTTTTTCTGTGTTTTTTTTTTTTTTTTTGAGACAAACCAATGTCACCAAGGGAAAGACGGCCCAGAATTAACTATTTCTTTTTCTTTCAAAAAAAGTCTAAGTTTTCAAGATACACCCCTTTACCACTAAGGTTCTGCTGAACCTCACACAAATCAATGGTACACAAACCCTATACACATAGCTTATATCCAGCGTAATCATGCAAAATCATTATGCATAATATTAACATTCCAAATATCCTTTTTTATATTCCGTATTTTCCCTTATATACAGACAAAAACCCACATATACATACAATATATGGTCAGCGCACTCTGCTTATTCCCCGAAAACAAACAAACAAACAAACAAACAAACAAACAAACAAACAAACAAAAAACGACTAGCGGCCATAGAAGATAAAACTGTCACTCACCTGCAGGAGGTAACAGAGGGCCCCCACTGGAATGAGGCATAGCGAGAACCACGGAAGGCTGATGCAGGCGACTGCCATCCCACTGACAAAGGCCAAGAATGTTCCCAGCAGATCGCTGAGCATGTCGGGCAGGCTAGCGTCGATGGTGCGTATATCACCGGAGAATCGGTTTATGATTCGGCCCAGCGGCGTGGAGTCAAAGAAAGAGATGGGAGCCTGTGACAAGGGAACGGAGAAGAAGCTGTGAAAGTTTCTGGACCTTCAAAGGCCAAGTTTTATAAGAGATTTTTGCAAACATTTTCTGCTCATTCCTCTTGATCTGTAGAGTTTAACATAAGGCCGGTCAAATCCCTCCAGAAAAGCAGCCTTTACAGGGCCACGCATCTGTCTACGCAGCTCTACTGTGTGTATGCAAGACAAGAAACCACACCAAAATAAGTAGGAGTTTGATTAAGAATTGAAGTGATTACTTTAAAGAAGCGATCAAAAGGTTCATAAGTAATCTTCTTCGTATTCATTCGCATTTATTCTGCCTCTGATATGAAAACAAATATATATTTTACGGCTGTAAAACAAAATATCACCAAAATACAAAAGGGCAATGCAAAAGAGCAGTACTGTACCATTATCATTTTAAAACATTTTATGGTTTCATAAATAATAATAAAAAATAAGGTAGTACATTGATTCAACCAGGAAGCAGGTGTTTGTATAAGCATATACATGGCTTGACTAGGGTGACAGCCTCGTCGGGAATGTATAGTCAGGTTTGCCTCTTGCAAAAGGTAGATTATTATTATTATTATTATTATTATTATTATTATTATTATTATTATTATTATTACTATAGGTTTTCCCGGCCAATTTCATACTTTTGTCATTCAAGTTCCTATTCCGAGCATTCGATTTCACGCATTCCACGCTCGCAGCACTGATTCAGCAATCAAATTTAAAATCCGGTCAATCTAATTCACTATCCAAGCATTCAAATTCATTGTCGGAGCATTCAAATTTACTATCGGAACATTCAGATTCAATATGGGAACATTCAAATTTAAAAGAGGAGCATGCATTTCATCAATGAGCATTCAAATTCGTGTCAAGCTGGCGACGGAATCTCGTCGGTCATTCAAATTCGTGAATAGGCAACCATGTTCCAAACAAGTGCATTCAATTAAAAGAAGCCCTGAATTTAGTTAGTTTGGGGCCGTGTATGCATTTGTTTCCCATTTGGCTTTGAACATTGTGATTTACGATGATTATTAATTTTATTTTGCAGTAGGAGGTTCACCTGTTCAGTGACAATTTTGAGCTCGCGCTTAGCAAAAAGGAATTTACAGACACCTGTCCTTCGGATTGGACATAGAATGGAGGTTCCATGTGTGAGAGAGTCACCCCTAATTCATGCACGTAAAAGATCCCACTTCATATATTCATCGCAAAGAGCAGAACATCCAACAGGACCCCATGTGGAAGACCAGCTATTGCAGCTGAATATGGGTTTTCCAGCCATCTTCTTTGATGGAAAATGAAACAAACAAACAAACAAACAAACAGGCACTGCATTGGCCTACAGACGAGCATAATAAGGAGGGTTGGTTGACACTTTCGAGGAAAAAAAACAAAAACAATTTCGACTATATTGAAACTGATACATGAACATTATGCGTCTTGTTTGTTGTGTATTGCTGTCATATTGATTTACTTTTGCGGGACTATGCGATATCATTGTGTGTCAGTTTGTCTTTAGATTGAAGAATTGTCATTATGTGGTTGGTGTTGGGGCATTGTCAGTATGCAGTTTCATCACGAAATACGATTAAATTGTCGTTGTGTTGTTTGGATGCACTGCTGATTGGACATTACAATTTAGAATGTATTGAGATGAAAAACAAAGAATACATGAACAGAGAACAATGTGGAACCTGTAAACAATCATAATTACACTATATGCAAGCCTTCATCTTTTTGCGTTGGCCCTCTTTCCTTTCTTAAAAGTCTACTCCATTTTCCTCGTTAAATTGACTGCACGAAGTAGGAACTTGATCGCCTAAAAATGAATTTGAACGCTCCAAACATGCTCATTGGGACTATCACGTGACTATCGCATGAATTTGAATGCACGAGTAGGAAAGTCGGTGCTCGCATTTTGAAATTGAATGCCCAATCGTGAATTTGATTTCACGAAAACGAAATAGAACGACCTTAAATGAAATTGATCACTCGGATTCTGAATTTGAATGCCCGAATATTTTCACGTGCGTGCGCTGCGTGAATTTGAATGCACATTAATGAATTTGAGTGACAAAAGTATGAAATTGACCGGGAAAACCTATATTACTATTATTATTATTATTATCATCATCATCATCATCATCATCGTTATCATTACTATTATTTTTGTTTATTACAATAGTATGTAGTCGTACGAGAAACATGTAAGGGAGTGCTGTGCGTGTGCAATGTGTGCATTAATGGTTATGCCGGGCCCATATTCTTCAATATAACTTCAATATATCATTATTCTTCAATATCAATAGAATAATGCTAATGAAGAAAAAAAAAAGAACAAAAAAAAAATGTTTGGTATTGTTATCTTTTACTGAGAGCATTGGGCTAATATATATTATTTGGTGCTACCTTTAAAGGTATTAGCCCACATTTGTAAACCTGCAGCAATTGGTCTCATAGTTAGCATGGAGTTTGGGTATGATTCCAGTAACACCTGTGCAAAATTTCGTTCCAATTAGTCCATTACTTTCATAAAAATAAATGAAAATGCACCGTATGCATGCGTATAAAAACGCTCGCTAGCTCCGGTCCACGCACGTACTACATGCATGCGATACATGTGTAAGTTAATGTACGTAGCTAGCCCGCGCCCGTAATTCGATTTTCGGTCGGGTTGACCCGGTTTGAATATTGATTTTAAAACGATGATTTTCTCTCTTTTATCGAATGGTATAGACAAAGAGCAACAGGTGAGGTATGTTAATGTTATAACTTGTACTTGAAGTCATATTGGACCTGTTTTATGCAGTTTTGATTTTCGTGGGTTTGCAAATGTGGGCTAGTACCTTTAAAGGAAGAAAGTGATATAAGTGTTTTCAGGGAGTCAGGTAAGGCATTTTATGCATCTGGTCCATGATGCCTCACAGACCAGTGAGCTATAAGGAAGTTTGGATTATGTGATTGGAAATCATCGTGCAGGATACAAGTGGATGTTTGCACTATATTCGAAGAAGTTTTGAAAGGACTGCGGCAGCAAATTCTTGGTATCTTTGTATTCATTTATCAAAAAAATAAACAGAAGTGATTGATTGATTGACTGACTGAGAGCATAGAACTCTCCTTTATTTCTTTCAACATTAACAATATATGTGACCCTGCATCATAAAACAAACAAAAAGTCGCCAGATATGAATTTTTAGTTAAGACCATATTCCGAAAGAGTAGACTTTAAGCTTCAAAATGATGTATAACTCAAATCAAATAGACTCTCCTAATCTATCTAAATATTGGAAAGAAAGCACAAACTCAGGAAAAGTGTGAACTGAGAAAAGAGGCTCTGAAGTACAGTGTCTATTCAAGCGCTTAATCTTTACCAAACGGTGCTGGCTGTGCAATGAATGGGACAACAAAACAGGAAGTAAACAACCAGAGTAACAACAATGAAGGACTTATCAAATTAAACTGAAATTAAGCATGCCTCATTAACACATTCTGTCCATAATTAATGCCAACTTTCAAATCAGTAGCATTCTCCTTTCAAATGTTATTAGAATTAAAACTTTTATGATACCAAATGTTAGCATAATGTAAAAGAAGACCTGCTCTTTCAGAAAATATGAAAAAGTCAAAATCGGCTAGGTTGACCCATTTCACTTATTTTCAGTCCTCACGCAAAATCAGTGTGTGCGACTTTATGACCGTTTTGTGGTGCACGGTCACATATACAGTTAAAAAGATGAAATATAACATTTTTTTTTTAAATATAAAAAAGAAGTTTGAAATGTATGCATATCATCCATTTTTAATGCATTCAGCTGCTTAAATATTGCGGTCGTATGCGCTAAATACATGGAGTTGAATCATATTCTGATCTTCTTTTTTTTTTTTTGCAATAAAGACAAGAAGTTTATTTGCATCATATTATAATTGCCCAAGACCATTTTTATGTCAATCAATTCAGGAGGAATCAATACATTTAAACCATAAACATGCATAGTGATTTTGGGTTGCTATGCCAACCTGTTTATATATAACAGATATATTCACTTATGATCATGCCAAGTTAAGTAATTGTTGAACATTACTTGTAGAAAATTTGTCGACATTAGTCCGACTACCACTTATACGAATATTACATCACCAGGGTGAGAATGTGGGTAAAAAAAATATATATCGAATTATTGCAGAAAAAAGCAAATCAGAGGCTTTACTTCGTTAGGACCCTAAAAAAGCTCCATGTCGATGACAGACTCGTTGCTCTATTCTACAACTACATCATTGAGAGTGTTCTAACTTATAATATTGTGTGTTATTTTGCCCAAGCAACAAAATGTGATTTGAAGAAGCTAAATCGTCCCAGAAAAATAGTCCAACGCTTATTAGGGCTAGACTTGCCATCCCTCGATGATGTCTATCAAGAGAGAGTTGCTTCCATACTGCGGAAGATTATGCAGGACCCCACCCACCCACTCAACGAAAACTTTACCTTCAACCGTTCAGGTATTCGCTTGTGTGTTTCACGTACTCAGAAAACCCGTTTCAGGCAATCGTTCATCCCTAACGCCATACATATCTATAATGCGCAAGTCCGAAGGTCTGTGTCACACCCGTTATGAATACCTTACCCAGATATCAATTGATCGTAATAATTTTGGATGATTTTATTTTTTTATCTTTTTTTTGGCGTATCAGATGTAACATTGATGTAAGATTACATTGATGACGTAATTCTGAAATATTTGTGTGTAAGAAGAATTTACTCACACAAACACACACACACACACACACGCACCCATACACACACTCACACATACAAAATACATACCACCCTTACTCACACTATACCTCATATTACTCTCAAGTGCTTTTGTACACACATACATCTCATCTGTATATTTTCGTAACTTAAAGGGTGTGTACAGTTCTGGTCGAGTTGTAGATTTAGCTTTTAACATTTTGCGAGATATTCAGAAACCACTCTAGGAGATGTCAAAGAGCATGCACTTCTAAGGGGTATCAAAAGTTTATTCGATGAAAATCGGTTTTGAAATGGGTGAGATATCCAAAAACAAGGTGAAACAAAGAGATCCTAATAAAGTTGGGGCATGTCGCCTTTTATTATTAGCACTCTTTTGGATATCTCAGCCATTTGAAAACCAATTTTCATCAAATAAACGTTGAATCCTTCTTGAAATTACATGCTCTTTCATATTTCATAAGAGGTATTTCATTATCTCAATTAGAAATGTTCAAAACATGAATCCCTACCTCAACCAGTACTGTACAGTCCCTTTAAACTCATATGCTGTAATTAAAGATCATATTATATTGTTTTTTTCTTTAAACGAAAACATTATATGAGCAATTACTGAAAGTTTTCTTTTAATGACATTATATTATACTGAACATTTTGGCCAAAATTGATTACAAGATAGTTGTATATTATCCATATTTGGTCTATTTCATATGCTATCCTTATGTATACATTGGGCAAGCAGAATATATGTTATGAAATATGCACCTTTGAATTATGATGAATTTGTCAATTTTTAATATGTAATTGTAATTTTTTGTCTTGTTCACTATGTGGACGAGATGTAAAACGCCAGTGAAAAGAGAATTTCCTTTATGGACAGTAAAGCAATTAATTAATTAATTCATTCATTCATTCATTCATTCACACTGATTTTGCGTTAGGACTGAAAAAAAGTGAAATGGGTCAACCTTGCCGAACTTGACTTTTTCATATTTTCTGAAAAAGCGGGTCTTCTTTTACATTATGCTAAAATTTGGCATCATAAAACGGGCAGGAAAGTGTGGTTTTTTTTTTAGCAGTTTATCTCGAACATTTTTGGTAGAATAGTGGGATTAGGTGTGTCTTTAGAATCCCCTTTTCATTAAAAACCTTGTCCACACTCTTCACTTTCAAGTCTAATAACTTTTATATGTAATATAATATATCTATCATATACGTGACCCTGCACCTCAAAACAAACAAAAAGTCGCCAGACATGAATTTTTAGTTAAGACCATATTCTGAAAGAGCAGACTTTTAAGCTTTAAAATGATGTATAACTCAAATCAAATGGACTCTCCTAACCTATATAAATATTGGGAAGAAAGCACAAACTCAGGAAAGGTGTGAACTGAGAAAAGCGGCTCTGAAGTACAGTGTCTATTCAAGCGCTTAATCTTTAACAAACCATGCTGGCTGTGTGATGAATGGGACAAAAAACAGGAAGTAAACCACCAGAGTAACAACAATGAAAGGATTATCAGGTTAAACTTAAATCAAGCATGCCTCATTAACACATTCTGTCCATAATTAATGCCAACTTTCAACGCAGTAGCACTATCCTTTCAAAAGTTATTAGAGTTGAAAGTGAAGAGTGTGGACAAGGTTTTTCAGAAATGAAAAAGGGATTCTAAAGACACACCTAATCACAGTATTCTACCAAGAATGTTCGAGATAAACTGCTAAAAAACACACTTTCCTGCCCGTTTTATGATACCAAATTTTAGCATAATGTAAAAGAAGACCCGCTCTTTCAGACAATATGAAAAAAGTTCGGCTAGGTTTACCCATTTCACTTATGTTCAGTCCTCACGCAAAATCAGTGTGTGCGACTTTATGTTCGTTTTGAGGTGCACGGTCACATGTATATATATATTATATATATATATATATATATATATATATATATATATATGAAGACTTTGTTTGCAAAAACCGATAAGTCCATATTTGCCATGTGGAGATATTTGCGATTAAAGGTAAGCAAAAAATAAAGAGAATAATAAGAAAATGTTTGCTTCTTTTGACCATAACTTCAAAAATGTACCTTTGTATGTAGTGACCAATGTATCATTTAAAAGGTATTATTTTGTACTTTATGACAGACATCGTACTTCAAAATCTTCAAAAATGGACTTATCGGTTTTTGCAAACAAACTCTTCATATATATATATATACATATAATTGAATAGTTAATTTGCAAAAGGGGTTAGATCCACTTTTAGTACTTTAGAGAAAAATAGGTTTATTTGTGAGAATTTGTACACAAGTGTATGGAAAATCTAAATCCAATTTTGCAATAATTTCTATTCAAATGGTTGTCTGCAGTTGAAATTTTCACTGTAGCTAACTGAACTGGAATTCTATGCAGTGATGCTAATAACTCAATTTTCATTAAAAAAATGGATCTAACCCCTTTTGCAAATGAACTCTTCATATTATATAAATAATATAACTATAACCCAAGTTTTCAAAATATTTGATAACAATCTATTACATTTGAACCGTGAATTAATCTACAGTTATTCAGTGTTTAAAGTACTTGCCATGGTATGACAATTTCGGTTTGAAAACACAATATTTGTATCATCCGGAAGAACTATTAAATGTATAATAATGGGGCAGAATTAACGATATAATTGACAATATAATTGTATAAGATGAATATCAACGATCCCAATACGGAACCTTGCGGGACACAACACTTCAGGAATAACACCAACTAATAATCTCCTCTAAAACCCTGGACAATGGGGAATGTACTTCTAAATTTGCAAAGGGCACTTTCATTGCATCTATAGGATCTGCAGCAAGGGCCGTGAGATCGAGAGGCGGTGTTTTGATCCACTGGGTTAAGGCAACTCATCACCGAGCCATTGCCTCGCTAACAGAACTAACCTTGAGAATGCTGCCCACCATCTTGTCATAAATGATGGCCCCACCTCTGATGCTGGTGTGAGCAAAGAAAATCTTCGCGGCCAGAGTACAGAGGGATCCAATGGCCACAATGCAGGCATAGATGCCAAGATAGAACACCACGCTGCGTGTCGTCTCCAGAGTACTGCCATCATCGCTGTACATGGACGAATCAGTCCCTGACCTGTAGAAGGCAGAAGAAATAGGATCCCAGATTAATTCTGGGTTAGTACAACTTGTGTCTTTCACGCACATAATCTCAATAACATTTACAGCAGTGGTCCTGAAGGGTTATAAACTCATGTGCTCTTTTGACAATGTTTCCTATATCCATCAGATACACATCTTTCTCAAATCCACATCCATCATCTATATGTGACCGTGCACCTCAAAACGAACATAAAGTCGCACACACTGATTTTGCATGAGGACTGAAAATAAGTGAAATGGGTCAACCTACCCGAACTTGACTTTTTCATATTTTCTGAAAGAGCGGGTCTTCGTTTACATTATGCTAAAATTTGGTATCATAAAACGGGCAGGAAAGTGTGGTTTTTTTGGCAGTTTATCTCGAACATTTTTGGTAGAATAGTGTGATTAGGTGTGTCTTTAGATTTTAGAATCCCTTTTTCATTTCCGAAAAACCTTGTCGACACTCTTCACTTTCAACTCTAATAACTTTTGAAAGAATAGTGCTACTGATTTGAAAGTTGGCATTAATTATGGACAGAATGTGTTAATGAGGCATGCTTAATTTCAGTTTAATTTGATAATTCCTTCATTGTTGTTACTCTGGTGGTTTACTTCCTGTTTTTTGTCCCATTCATCGCACAGCCAGCACGGTTTGGTAAAGATTAAGCGCTTGAATAGACACTGTACTTCAGAGCCTCTTTTCTCAGTTCACACTTTCCCTGAGTTTGTGCTTTCTTTCCAATATTTAGATAGGTTAGGAGAATCCGTTTGATTTGAATTATAGATCATTTTAAAGCTTAAAGTCTGCTCTTTCAGAATATGGTCTTAACTAAAAATTCATGTGTGGCGACTCTTTGTTTGTTTTGAGGTGCAGGGTCACATAATATGTACTCTAGGTGTGTGTAACATGCATATTGAAATATCATGGACTCAAAATGTGGGGTGAAATGACTGAATTGTCTGCTTGACCATGCAGCACTTTCTTTGAATTCCTTAATCCATTTAATGCTTAAAGCTATTGCATAGTTTTGGTTGAGACCTACCTTTAGGTTTTTGACAGTTTTTGGTGAGATGAAAATTGCTTTTGAAATGGCTAAGATAATAAAAACATTGATGCAAAGTTATACTCGGTTTACCATAGGAAAGGGAGTCCGCTATTTGCTAATAGACATCGTATATATAGCTTACTATACGTTATTTGTGATATTGTTCTCAGTTGTATTCAACTAAGATCTAGCCCCATGATAATATGTATGTTTCGAGTTCTTACTCTTCCATTGTCAACGACAACAATCGAAACTACATTTTTTTTTGCGAATCTCCGAGAAAGAGAGAGAGAGAGAGAGAGAGAGAGAGAGAGAGGGGGGGGGGGGGCATGTCTCCGTGATGATCAGAAAACTTACACTATTTTTGTGAGTTGGGCACCATCTTGCTTTGATGGTGCAGGTACAGCCTACCTTCAGCGCCCTATTAGTCGAAGAGCTGCGTGTCATGCTTAGGAACGGACTGGGGCTCGTCTGCAGTTTCTGGACCCCATGATTCACCGAGAATCAAGCAGAGAGTGAGCATTTGCTCTGAAAAATGCAGTACGGATGGAAGGACGGGCCGACGGACAACCCGAAAAACATAATGCCTCGGGCGACACAACTTGGCGTAGGTAGAAAAATATTATGAACTTGTTTAACTTTATAAGAATCAAGATCGACTTTTTCTAGACAATAGCTCTGTATGTCATTTATGCACCACTTATCCTATTGATCCTAGTAGAAATACACTCACTGGCAAAGATTCGAGGCGCCATCGATTTCTTCCACATCGGATGAATGGCAAGCGGTCAGTGAGGAGTCATTGTGGACGTGTGCTGCCCTTTCTTGACTGATACTTGAAGTCCATTGTGACAGCCACCAGTCACCGATGATACGTGAGACTGTGGAGGAACAGTTTTGCCATGGTAATAATGCAACACTATTTTAATGCTACAAAACCCTCTATAGCATCATTTTCAAGAAGAAATAAATGATAGAACTGTGGAAAACAGAAAAAGAATGGTAGCATTATTAAAAGCTAAACTATTTCAAGGAAGGGCTCTAAATTCATGTTCCACTATGAAGAATTTGCTTGCAAAACATCAAAAAGGTCTAAAGCTACGAAGAAACTTGTCTGGCTGATGCCTTTTTCAGGATGGCAAGATGTTTTTGAGTATTTGTAATAAAGAATGTAGAATAGTTTAGATTGCAGTGCACAATCTTTATTCCCGTAGTACCCTTGTGCAGCCAGGGTGTGCTATTAAAAAAAAAAAGAAAAAGAAAAAAAAAACGCTACGTCTCACCTGGAAATGTAAAAATCTCGAAAATTGCGTCAACGGGAAAGATACAAACGTCTAACCACAAAATATCAAAACAAAAAGACAAACAAACAAAAAACAAAATAGCAAACAGACAGACAAACAAAACTGCTCAATTTTGAAGGGAAATGTACAAACGCTGACGGGGAATGTACAATCATATAATTCAACGGTATTACGTACCGATAGCAGATAAACTCGATGTCTATCAAAACTGCACATGACACACCGTTTTTATTTTTTTGAATACCCCCAAACGAGTTTTCACTGAACCTGGTAGATAACATCTTTATGGTGATGGGAACATTCAATCTCTGGCGGGGATGGAGGTGGTGGTGGGGGCAGGTTGAAGCCTCAGAGTCCCTAAATTGCTCAGCATCTTGTTGAAAAATCCATGGCAAATTTCACCAAACGTGGCAGGTAGCATTCAAAGGGTAAAATCCCATTTTGATCGATAGCGCGGGGGGGGGGGGGGGGGGGTGGGGGGGGGTATGGACGGTCAGGGATTGGGGTTGGGCAAAATCAATGCGGCAATTCCAGGATTTGGTGACTTTTGAACAAATGAGATTCTATTACGCTAGGGATATCAACCTCCCCCGTTTGGTGAAAATCATTAATACATTTTATAAGAAGAGACTGAAAAGGTTAAAATTCTGCCCCCTTCTCTCCCACCCCCTCCACATCTCCTTATCCACCACAACAAACGTGAAACAACGTCATAAATGTATGGACTAATAAATATAGTACCGTATAAGATCTATCTTGAATTATATTTGGGCTAAGTATTTGCAAATATGCATTTCATAAGATTTTCCTTTTAATGGTTCACAATATACAAGCTTTCTTTGTAGTGGACCTCTCAATTCTTTTTTTTTTCCAACTGAAACATAACTTTGTTTTCTTCTTTTGAAGAGTTTGTTCGCAGAAACCGAAAAGTCCATTTTGTTTAATTCGTTTAAATCACGATGACGTAGAACGCGAATGATGTAGAGATCATAATATATGAATGTCGGTTACCTACGTAATAGAAGGTTTGAGTTTTAGAAATCTACACAAAGGGAAAATTTGGAAATTGAGTACTCATCAATGTGTTTTGCGGCAAAACCCGATAAGTCCACTTCTCGTTTTGTTGCAAAAGCCGTCATTAACAAAGTCCACCGCTCGCATTATAAAACAGGTGCGTTGCAAGTCTTCTCAAGTTTTTATATGCTCATGAAGTTTAACACACACACACATTGGTTTTGGGATGGAGATGTGCAAGACATTTTATTCTTGTTGAATGTATTGGAAACTGCGTTGCCATGGTGACTGCACATCATGGTCATAAATCACTGAATGGCTTTTGGTAATCGATGTACTTCCGCATTTTTCGAGCAATGATCATGACATTTGGCGCGCACACTGCCTCTCTTCCCACCCCCCTGCCTGAACTCGGTAAATGTACAAGTCATAATTCTTTCATGACTCAAAAACTGCGTTGCCATGGTAACAGCATATTACGGCGGTTGCTCATTTTTCAAGCAAAATGCTTACGAAGCTTGGTATACAAATGTTAGTGTCGAGATGAAGATGTGCAAGACATTTTTTTCGATGTGTTGGAAACTGCGTTGTCATGATAACAACACATCATGGTTTATGTAAACGGTGTAGTATGAAAATAATTCGGGGAAATATTGTGGATCACAGAATTTCCTCATTTTCTCTAGCAAAATGCTTACGAACTTTGGTACACACACATTGGTGCGGTCAACGGTGGTGGTGAAGACTTTTTTTTGAATGTGTTGGAAACTGCGTTGCTATGGCAACCAAATATCATGAAAAAAAATCAGGATAAAACATTTGGATCAAAGTACTTCCTCATGTTTTGTTGCAATGCTCGTGCAAATTCGGCACAAACGCATTTCTTTGGAACAACGGAAGTGCTGCAGGACACCATGTTTCGAATGTGTGGAAACTGTGTTGCCATAGCAACGGTATATTTCATTTCTTGCGCTCCCGTTTTCGTCCCGGGTTGGACGATAACTGGGTAGCCTCTTGAAACTCACTGTCATACACGATTACTTACATCAGCACGCAATAGCCGCGACGCTGGCGCTGCAGCCTGCATGCTTTATAGCGGAGTCCGTATCATGCGTGTATGTAGTAGTCCTACATAGTTACTGTATAGCATGCATAACACAGCATAATCAATGAAATCACCTGAGACACGACATGCTGATTGGTTAATGTGGACTCATCGGCTTTTGCAGCAAAACGAGAAGTGGACTTATCGGTTTTTGCCGCAAAACATTGATCTTAGACTGAAATAGTCCGAGTTACATGTATATTGCGTTTTGTTATAAACTGATTATACCTTCAGATTGGTCCCACATTTCCTTAAATCACAGTATTATGTCGATTTATTTTCATGAAAAATGGTCTTATCGGTTTTTGCCAACAAACTCTTCATTTTTTTGCTAGTATGCATGCATATACATCTTTATTTGTATCATTTATCCTTTGCAAAGTCGAATGTATACGTTTGTGATATAATCCCTGATTTATTCTCTGTTATGTTCTTTTGGAAAAAAATAATGAAAATAAATGAATGGAATACATCACTTCTGGTTCTAAAGAATTCTATTGGAAACAATTTCTTCAATTTGAGACCTTTGGCCCACCTCCACCATATACGGACCTGTCCCCTCGTCCAGGTACCCCCTCAAACAAACTAGGATTCTATTGTCCTTTGGCTGCTACATGCCACGCTTGGTAAACATCTGTCATAGATTTTTCAAGAAGATGCAGTAAAAATGAAGAATTTAGTTTTCATTCATTTATGTAGGCCTACTTTCTAATACATGCATATCACTGCATTAGCTCTACTACTTTTGGTTTGGGAAATCTATTTTATTTTTTCTATTGTCTTTAAACAATCTCTTCAATTGGGGCATTACCCCCCCCCCCCCTTCCCCCGATTTGGTGGCACTTGAAAGTATGATTTAGTGACCCTATGGATGCTACCTGGCACAATTTCGCGGAGATTTGTGATGCATTTTTCAAGAAGATGCTGAAAATGTTAAAATTATGCATTCTCCTCCAGCATCCCCTCCCCCCTTGGGCACCCCCTCATCGGCCATAAGAACCTTAAACACTAACTTCATAAATATCCTTTCTAATAGAACACTTCTTTATCTGTATCACTTCTGGTACAGAGAAAATACTTTTTGCTTTAACTACCCTTGAATTGAGGTCTTTGTATCGCAGCCATTCCCATCCGTCCCCCCCCCCCCCCCCAATTGACTAGGTGCCCCTTCAAACAACATGGAGCTCTACCTTAGGGATACCTGCAATGTCTGGTGAAAATCTGCCAGGGTTTACAAGAATAAGTTGAAAATGTGAAACAAATCTGCCTTCTCCCTATCCCTCCTCCCCCCCCCCCCCCCAGTCAAAACATACTTGAAACTACGTCATAAATGTACTTCATTTATAGCACTGCATTATCCCTATCACTTTGGTTCCAGAATGCTCTTTAAATAATCTCTTGGCCTCACTGCCCCTTTGAACAAAATGGGATTTTATTCCCCCCCCCCCCCCCCCCCGTGGCCGGAGCTCATTTAAAGAAATCAGGATCCTTTCACCCTAAAGATCCCAGGTTTATCGAAAATCCTTAAATTTCTCGGCGAGGCGTTCGTACACTTCTCGTTGATGCAATTTTCGAGATTTGTGCATTTCCCGGCGTTTGCAGAAATCACGGCGAGACGTCTGTATATTTCGCAGTATGCTTCTAACAAGCTGCTTCTTTCGCAATTCACTTCTTGCGCTATGCATACTGTATAGCGATAGAATATGTAATCGATGTAGTTGAATATAGAACATTACGTAGGACCATGATCGGCTAAGTTCTGAGATTGTCGTACTTCCGGCTAACTGTTTTGGGTAATCAGTATTTTGCATCCTCCTCGATACCAAACTGAAATCGTGGTATCACAGCATAATTTCACGCATTTCCTACTCATATGCGTCTATTCCAGTGCAAAAGTCGACAGTTCCTCTACAAACGTACGAACAGAATCTCCACTATGGGTAGGTTTTAAATCCAGACTGCACACTTGCAGGAAAATTCCAAAAAGGTGATTTCCGACAATCAATACAAACAAGCATGTGAAGATATTTTAATGTTAATATACTTGATTCATATCACTTCGAGGTAACTATTATAGAAGTTGAGAAAGTATGATTGTGAGGTTTTACACAGTGTGCATCAATTAATAGGTGATGTAAGTCCCCATCACTATAGAACAAAATCGGACGAAAGGTGAAAAACTTGTCACACCTTTCATTGCAAGAAACAGAGCTATCCAAGTTAGGACCACTTTGCTGCCAACAGCCTTCAAATACATCCAGTAGACGTCAAACTTCACAACACCCTGTCCCTTCTGCTCCTCCTCCACCAGTTTGCCGCTGCTCTTCTTTTCCTGGTCGCCTGCCCCGGCAAACCTGTCCCCATTACTGTTCGTGGTTGCCGATTCCTTGAATTGGAGGTCGGCAGTGTTTTGTGACCGGCTGAGCACACTGCCAGGTGGACCTGTGATAGGGATTGGCAGTAACTTAGAACAAGTGTACAGATTACTTTCGCTTGGTCAAAACCAATTTATCTACTCAACAAATATTGATAGTCGAACTCCACGTGGCTTAACTTCATTTTGTCTACAACCTGTTCTACGACAAACTATGTGAACTGTTTGGTATGAATGCTATTCTCATCTAACCATGTCCCATAATTTGTGAAGAACACCTTAAAGGAAACCAGAAAAAAAAAGTGAAAAAAATAAGTGAAAAAAACATCTTGAGTCATTAGTTGGAGAACAATGTATAAGTGCATTGCATGGCACTATGCGAATGATTACAAGAAAAAGGGGGAAAAAAAAACATATGAGCACCAGGATAAAACAAATGGAAGAGTAGCTTGATATTAAAACGTAGCTTACTAAAGATGAAACTGTACACATTTCAGTAACTATGAACAGCATTCAAAAAAATATTACGCATACATGTGTAGAAGAAGATAAAGAAAACATTAAATATTTCTCTCTTTCCTAATTCCAAATTGAAATTGAAGACCTGAATATAAAAACGACCCAAGTCCAATTTTTGGCCAAATTCAGTTTGACATGGGAAATTGAAGCTTTTGCATGGACTCATCTTATGTATAAAATGATAAATCCTAATTACCCCCGGAAGTGCCTGAAATGAATGAGTGAGAACTTATATGAATGTAAGAATGACCCAAGTCCAGGACTTGGGTCATTCTTACATTCGTATTATAGCGCCCTCTCTCAACGCTTCTCTCAACTAATACAGCAGCCTAATTATACTGTATATGATTCAAAGAAGGACCCAAGTCCGTCACACAAAATGGCCTCTCCACAATTAATTTAAATGTGAATTGTCATAATAACATAATGTTCAAATTTGTGTATACAATGTTGCCTTCCCATCACAGCTAAATAGAATATTATTGGACAAATAAAAAAGATATGATTTTTTTTTTTTTTAAGTTTACTCGAAATGACCTTCCATGGACTTGGGTCGTTCTTATATTCAGATACTCAATTACGAATAAGAAAAATAACACTGCAGGTTTTCATTGATTTTAGAAGACAAATGTAGTTGAATGTGACAAGTTTGTATCTGCAAAATTGTGCTGGAGACCCTTCTATTCAACCAGAATCGCAATTTTAGCCAAAACAAGGATTAAACTGTTTGTCTAATTAGGTGTCTGTGTACAATATGTGATTAATGTGTGCAAAAACTGCACAGGCAGACACTTGTCTGGGCCGAGATAAGAAGAACCTAAAGGACGGTAGTCGGCATTAAGCAAGAATGATAATCTATTACTTGTAGTGTTGTTGGAGGGGCCATAAACAGAACTGGAGTAGCCTTGGGCAACAGGCAATTAACCTAAGTGATATTCATAAGACAAAGAGAAGTGACGTTTAGACAAATGAGCGATTGGTCCAATTGCCCATGAGGTGGTCTAGACCAACTGCCCATTAGACCAGACCAACAAGGTTTAGACTAACTGGGAATTAGATAAACTGATTTGAGACGAACGGGTACCGTGCTCGACCAAATGGTAACAGAATAGAGTAGACAAACTGGTGATTAGACCAAACAGTAATTAAGTATATGAATATAAGAACGATCCAAGTCCATGGAAGACCATTTCGAGTAAACTAAAAAAAAACTTCATATCTTTCTTGTTTGTCCAATAATATTCTATTTAACTGTGATGGGTTGGCAACATTGTATATACAAATTAGAACATATTATGACAATTAACATTAACATTAATTGTGGAGAGGCCATTTTGTGTGATGGACTTGGGTCGTTCTTTGATTCATATGGACTTGGGTCGTTCTTTGATTCATATACATGATATTCTGCTATAGAGATGAGAGAAGGACGAGAGAGGGCGCTATAATATGAATGTAAGAATGACCCAAGTCCTTCATTCTTACATTCATATAAGATTTAACTCATTTATTTCAGGCATTTCCGGGGGTAATTAGGATTTATCATTTATACACAAGATGAGTCCATGCATAAGCTACAATTTCCCATGTCAAACTGAATTTGGCCAAAAATTGGACTTGGGTCGTTCTTATATTCATATACTCAATTAGACCATGTGATATGATTTGTCCATTGGTCATCAGACCTTCTTGAAGTTAAGAAAGGGGAACCAAAATTGTTCAGCCCATATGAAAACAGTTCTGGAAATTGGACCAAGCGGGTTGAGACCACAAGTGCACCTTAAGGTCTATATATCGGTCCACCTGTACAATTATTTCTTTATCATGTTTCCTATTTGATCTACACATTTACCTTATAATCACTCTGTGTCTCCAAGAAGACTGTGCACAATGTAGTCCCACCACACATAATAAAAAAGAGACAATGCATAACAGTACTATCGCATATAATTATAAGGGGTCATCCCACGAGATCGACAGCCCAGAGTTAAACAGTCCACGAGATCGATATAACGAATAGTTCCATGATTCAAACAGCCCACGAGTTATACGACCCATGAGTCATACAGTCCATGAGTTCGACACTACACAGAAAAAGCTCACGAGACCGACACCAGGGCCCTGTTGCATAAAACCCTTACCGCTGGACTTACCGCTCCTTTCTAGCGGTAAGTCTTCAAATTAGCGGTAAATTTTATAATCCTTGATGCTGATTGGCTGTGAAGCCTAATTTTGACGGTAGTTACCATTGAAATTCAATGGTAAGTTTTATGCAACAGGCCGCAGGTAAAGAAAACCAATGAGATCGAAACTAGGCAAAGAAGGCTCACTAGACTGACACTACGCAAAGAAGGCTCACGAGACCGACAGGATGAGCAGCGCCATCAACATGTCAATGACAAACATGTATACCTCTGCAGGGTGTTCAATGAGAAGAAAATTATGTTCTGGTGGGTGCAATTTCGACACGCAACCGGTTATCGAGCGAGAGATTGTAACTAATCAAGCATGTCCATCTAAATATCAACGGTATTAAGCATGGTTTTCTATATGCGTGACTTTTTTGGTCAGTTCTGTCACGACATTGTTACCGATTTTTTTTTTTTTAATTGTACTTCTTCATGGGACCTCCGCCCCTCCCCGCCTCCCCCCCCCCAATTATATATAATATAGTATTATGTGATCCTGCATGATGTAAAAGAAGACCTGCTCTTTCAGAAAACATGAAAAAGTCAAGATCGGCTAGGTTGACCTATTTCACTTATTTTCAGTCCTCATGCAAAATCAGTGTGTGCGACTTTATGTTCGTTTTGTGGTGCACGGTCACATATAAAAAAGGATAAAGAGTAGGACAACGATACGTGGTTAATTTAAGATCTTTGATAGTACCATTTTAATAGGCTTTTCCAATTTCTAGCTAGAAGATGAACAGAATTGAAGTTCTTCCCCCTTTTGTTTTTCGGTCTTTTTTTTCACAAACACGCACACAGACACAATTGTGACCCTGCACCTCAAAACAAACAAAAAGTCGCCAGATATTAATTTTTAGTTAAGACCATATTCTGAAAGAGCAGACTTTAAGCTTTAAAATGATGTGTAACTCAAATCAAATGGACACTCCTAACCTATCTAAATATTTGAAAGAAAACACAAACTCAGGAAAAGTGTGAACTGAGAAAAGAGGCTCTGAAGTACAGTGTCTATTCAAGCGCTTAATCTTTACCAAACCGTGCTGGCTGTGCGATGAATGGGACAAAAAACAGGAAGTAAACCACCAGAGTAACAACAATGAAGGGATTATCAGATTAAATTGCAATTAAAGATGCCTCATTAACACATTCTGTCCATAATTAATGCCAACTTTCAAAGCAGTAGCCCTATCCTTTCAAAAGTTATTAAAGTTGAAAGTGAAGAGTGTGGACAAGGTTTTTCAGAAATGAAAAAGAGATTCTAAAGACACACCTAATCACACTATTTTACCAAAAATGTTCGAGTTAAACTGCTAAAAACACATTTTCCTGCCCGTTTTATAATACCAAATTTTAGCACAATGTAAAAGAAGACCCGCTCTTTCAGAAAATATGAAAAAGTCAAGTTCAGCTAGGTTGACCCATTTCACTTATTTTCTGTCCTCACGCAAAATCAGTGTGTGCGACTTTATGTTCGTTTTGAGGTGCACTGTCACAATTAAAGATCTTGAACCAGGAGGTGAGGGAGGGCAAATCAGCGGGCAACACCCAAAAACTCTTCTTTTCCATTTCTCATATCTTTCTTATGTCATTATCTCGACACCTACAGTCAAGTTGCCTACACATGGCGCTTTTCATCCTGTGGGTCTCTTGGATCCCCCCTTTTTTTTTGCCTAGAGTCGGTCTCGTGAGCTTTGTTTGCGCAGTGTCGGTTTCGTGAGCTTTGTTTGCGTAGTGTCGGTTTCCTGAGCCTTTTTATGGTTAGTGTCGACCTATTGGGCTGTACAACTCGTGGGCCATTTTTTTTTCTCGATATCGAACTCTTGGGTTGTATTACTAGTATGTTGTATGAATTGTGAGCTGTGTGAATCGTGGGCTGTATGACTCGTGGGTGTTGCGTGGGCGTCATGGGGGGGGGGGGGTGCGTTGGGTGAACGCACCCCCCTTCAGACAAAAAAAAAAAGTCTGCGAGAGACCTTAACGCCGGACGTTAATAATTATCTTTTTATTATCTTTTTTATTTCATTCTTCTTTTTATTTTGCACCAGGAAAAAGAAATTCGTGGGGAGAAAATCGCACCCCAGGCTCTGGCAGCACTGATTTTATACATATCTATTTTGCAGTGTTCATTATTTTATCGACCGTAAAGTACATATCGTACGGTAAGGAGCACGTACACGTTTGCGTGTACGTGTGCTGCAAGAATGTAAGGTCTCTGTACAGCACTCTATTTCCGACCAATCAAAATTGAAAATGCGAACCCAATTGCGAGTTTTAGCCTTATAAAAATCATATCCCTGAGATAAGAAGATTTTCTTACTTTTTGATTAAATTTGTCCAAATATTTCGCCCAAAGTGTGCACCAAGTTGCTGCATTTCAATTCTAAAAGTCTCTCTCGTGTGGGAGGGGATACCCCTTTCCACACCCTCTCCAATTTGTTCTATTTTCCATGGACTTAATACAACTTTAGATTGATAGTTTTACAAATGTTTTATGTTGCACCAGTCCTGTCACATCACTTACAAAAAAAAAAATACAAAAGTTCCGTCGTGTGGGATGGGATAACTATCTTGATCCTTTCAATTAACCCTTTGCCCGCTTGGTTTCCTTTCATGGTCATCATTAGTGCACTAAAAGTCTTGGGTCTCGGAGAGCTTCCTAAATTCCAAATGTCTTTATGAACTCTTTTTATTTGAATTCTAAAAATGCACCAGCTTTCTCGTATGCAGGAGCATCAATCCCGGAGGACAAGGGTGGGTGCAAACGTCACTCTATAATCTTGGAAATGAGGAAAATTTTCTTCCTTTTCTAATAGAAAACTGTCCAAATATTACATTCATTATGCAACGGATTGTTGAATTTCAATTCTGAAAATGCACAATCTCGCGTTGGAGGGGCTACCCCTCACACACCCTCCCCCGTAAGGTGTCCAACCATACACTTAGAAAACTTGGGGGATTGACAAACTTCAGAATATTTCATCAAAAAGCATGTTTGATATATCTGTCACTTGAATTCAAATATTTTCAAAAGTTCCCTCATCCTATTTGATTTATGTTTTCCCCGCTCGGTTCCTACCCACAGACTACGACTCGACACATTTGGGGACAGACAATTTTCGGAGTATTTCATAGAAGTGCACATCAGGGGCCAATCGAATTTTTGCCCCACCCCCGTGCCCCTGTAACAAATAATTGATCAATTATTGAAAGACCAAAATGAACAATAAAGGTACTTTTCTCGTCTAAAAGGTGTCAATTTCATAAATGAAAATGCGATTTTTTTTTCGCCCGTCATAACGGGTCAAATAATACACTAACAATTTACATTGATATATCTATACACTACTACTTCGTTATGAGTAAATTAAATGTATAGATGATAGCCCTGCATCCTCGAGTGTGCACCCGGATCTAGTAAGCCTTGCACTTTTCTTTTTGTTTTCTCTGCTTTTATGCTAATATAAGAACATTATTGTTTTGCTCGAAAACTGCGATCATTTTTTTAGCTTTAGATGAATATATTTCAGACGAATGGCTAGTGAAAGTGGCTCGCTCCCTCTGCCCGTACTTATAGTGAAATGAATAGTTTACTTAGTTATGATCACAGTCCTTCGCAGTGTGTTTAATACCATAGAAATTTCCTTTTAAAATGCTCTACAAACGCGACTTTTGTACTCTGCTTTTACAAAAAGCCCCTAACGTGGGACGGGGGTATCCCCCTCCCACACCCTCCCCCGCTCGGTAGATTCGCTCCCTCGACGAGGATCTCACACCGTCACATAATGTACCCCCGTATGTTATAATCACAGTTCTTGTACAGTGAATTTTCCATTATGTTTAATTCCCAGAAATTTGATTTTAGATGCTCTACAATCACGACTTTTGTACTCTGCTTTTACAAAAAGTCCATACGGTGGGAGGGGGATACCCCCTCCCACGCCCTCTCTCGCCGAGGATCTAACATCGTCACATAATGTACCACCGTATGTTACAATCATAGTCCTTCACAGTGATTTTTTTGTGATGTTGAATTCCGTTGAAAGTTGATTTAAAATGCCCTACAAACGCGACATTTATACTGTTTTTACAAAAAAAGTCCTTACCGTGGGAGGGAGTATCCCCCTCCCACACCTTCGCCGAGGGTCCTACACCGTCACTACCCCTGTATGTTGTAATCATAGTCCTCTCCAGTTCATTTCCCACTATGTTTAACTTACGCTTATGAATACGTGCCACTAACAATGTATATGTACAGTGCATTATGCAAATGTACATGATGCAGGCACCAATGATACAGGCACCAATAAATCAAATAAAACAAGAAAAAATATCGGTTACATTTAGTGTCAAAACGCACCTCCTTGAAAAAAAAGCTGGTGACGCCCATGTGTTGGGTCTCTTCACGGTGGCGTGCACCCGTTTATAATGTTGCTGATAAGTTTTCCAACCCAATCCAATCCACCTGATTGCTCATAATCATTATCAAATTGTGATGTTATTAGGCAAAATCACATTAGGCTCTGCTATGTAGTTGTCTCCTATATTCATGTCAAAAATTAATGGCCATACTCGTCCCCATTTGGACAGACAGGGCCAATCCATCATTAATTGTTTGATGTATCTCACTCATTTTGACGGTGCGTCACACTCACCAATATCCGTGACCTTGCAGCCTTCCATGACCACCACCATATCCGCCTCAGTGAGGTACTTTGTGTGGTGGGTGCAGAGAATGCGGGTCTTGTGTCGCAGCAGTCCCATGATACACTTGGAGAAGATGTGCTGCCCGACGTGGGCGTCCACAGCGGACAGAGGATCGTCAAGAAGGTAGATGTCGCTGTCCTGGATTTGGCCAGACACACGTTGGGAATACATCATGTAATACTTTTATACCCCCATCTAACTAGGAAGACGATCATGAAGACCATTGTGACCTGTGACAAATTCACAAGTAGCGGCACAATTGCTCTCCATTTCCATTTTTGGCATGCAAAACAATAATTATACTACTGTTTCTCTACGCTCAACCCAAAGGCGATAGAGCCATGCCGACAGTGGGACTCTGTCACGTTGTTGCCGCTTTTCTAGGCCGACGCGACACGCTGCTGTCGAACCGATCGTATTGCGATATTCGTATCCTTATTAACACATTGAAGACTAGTCCCGAGAATTCTCGGGAAGGTGTCTTTGAGAAATGCCTATTAAAGCCAAAACAGCTCGTCCTCAATGGGTTAAGACCTCGTTAAAACGGTGATACGATCAGAGCGACTGTGATACGGTAAAGCCGGACCAATGCTACGATCTCAAGCTATCAGGGTATTAGTAGGGTTACATGATTGAACTTTTTCAGTCAGATGGCAGTGTCAAACGAACATGGATGTCCAGAATATGCTTTCACCAATAAATCTTAGTATTCTAGAGCAACACGTGTACCTGTTAGAACCTGGTGTGAAATCGCATTGTTTATTGAAAGTCATCCATTTAACTGTGGATTAAGGGTTAAATGTGGATACACCTGTATACTACAAAACAGATCTACGAACAAAGTACACATCGTATCGGGCGAATGGCGAAGTTTTTGAAGATAGGCCTATTTGAAATGTTTTCAAGTTAAACTACTTGCATTGAGTAACTGTGGTAAAAAAAAAAATAACAAGTAAAGTTTCATACTGCGTGTACGTGGAGAAAAGAATTTCAAACGTTTTCTCCAATTTCACCTCCCTGGCCTGGTACAATACTGTCTTTTGTTCGTAGTCGGTTCTTGGTATGTAATACTGTAAGAAATGGACATTTCCATGGGCGATGGGGCACTTACAATGCTCTTGAGTTACCTTGTCCGCGTTGCTACCACGTTGCAGCTACAAATGACCCGCTTTTAATATGCTAACTGGCCGATTGTCATACGCTCTAGAACCAACATGCTCTCGCTATAGAAGTGCTGGACATGTTCAAAACTTGGAGATGGGAGATGGGGACATCAACTGAGGGGGTCGGTGCAATATAGTGCTAACCCACACAATAGTCATTTTGAGATAATCGCTGTTGAATGTTTGCAAAGTCTATACATTGTACATTAATAAAACATGAATGCATGCATTTTTTAACCATCTCATTGGTTGAATTCAAATAATATTATGATACTTTCATGGAGGTTAGAGTGAAGGATGAGGATTATGAAAATGCATGAAACTCAATTTTGACAAAGGGTGCGGGTTAGCACTATATTGCACCAACCCCCTCAACTGTGCTCTATTCAATGCCCAGCACTTCTTTTTTTTCACACTGTTTGCATATGCCATGGGTTGGACTGTAATGCTGTTTCACCTGAGCAGACTGTCCTTATTTCCACTAATGTAGCAAGGTGGAGCAAATAAATGTTAATGACAATAAGTTTGTTCGACAAGCTATATAGTTAAGATTGGGTGGAAGCTAAGTCACATTGTTCATTACCTAATTAGTTATTCGCGGAGTGTCGTGCAGTTGTGTCGAAGAGTGCTGTATTAATCGGTTTCATTTTTTTTTTCTTGCTTTCGGACTGTGCCAGATAATTATCCATTTACAGAAATGATCCTTCATAATGGTCACTTTTACAGTAACGCGAGTAAATTTGGGGTGGCAAGGGCAAAAAGGGTCAAAGTTGTATGTCCTTTCCTATCTTTGCCTTTGTGAAGGAAAGTCTACGTTCTTAAAATGCTGTTATTCCGGATGTCAATCTTCAAACTGAATATGAAACATATGATCATTATTGTATTTTAGATGAATTCATGTAAAAGGTCAATATTTTGGTTACCAAAAAGTACCCGAAACGGAGATAAGTGACAAATGTATTGCAACTTTTCAACTTTTTCAATCAAGAACTGTAGTACTGTACAACATGGCTGAAACGTGATCGTTGCAGTATGTGATCGTCTGGAAAGCTCAATAGAGTAGACTGGGACGGTAGAACTTCTATGACTGCAAGAGGGAACTTATTCCCTCTCTTAAAGGGACTGCACAGTACTGGTTGAGGTGGGGGTTCATGTTTTGAACATTCCTAAGTGAGATAATGAGAAACCTCTTATGAATTATGAAAGAGCAAGTAATTTTGAGAAGGATTCAATGTTTATCTAATGAAAATTGGTTTTCAAATGGTTTAGATATCAAAATAGTGATGATAATAAAAGGCGACAGGCCACGCCTTTTATTAGGATCTCTTTGTTTCACCTTGTTTTTGGATATCTCAGCCATTTCAAACCCGATTTTCTTCTAATAAACCTTTGATGCCCTTAGAATTGCATGCTCTTTGACATCTCGTACAGTGGTTTCTGAATATCTCGCAAAACATTAAAAGCCAGATCCTCACCTCGATCAGAACTACATGTATACACACCCTTTAACGTGTGAAAAAGCGATATGACTGAGCACGTGTTGAGTGGGCTCTCGTTGTGAGTTCCTGCAGAAACTCATGAAATAAAATTGTTACTGTTGATATCTGACCTGAGATTTTTAAGAAATGTTTGATCCTGACATGACCATGGGAGGGCAACCTGATCTTAATACAATCAGTGGTATAACATACCAAATTACGGGGCTGAGGGTGTGTTTTGTAATCTGCCCTCTACTCCCGTGAGCATTATGATGGAGCAGTTACCTGATAGACCGCCCTTGCTAGGGCCACTCTCGCCTTCTGACCTCCGCTGAGTGTGGCCCCGCTTTCTCCTATCTCTGTCTCGTCTCCAGAGGGCAAAATCTGTGACACATCGTGGAAAGGATCATCTCGATGAAGTACACAGCTATTACTACAGCAGTTATACAAATATCCACTTGACAATTATGTAATCATCCCGCTCGGCCATTTATAATCCCCATATTTTTATAGACGAGGTAATGATGAGCAATTAGTTAATATTATTCCAAATCTTTTATCTATAACAGAATATGAAGAGTTTGTTCGCAAAAACCGATAAGTCCATTTTTCATGAAAATCAATCGACATATAGTGTGGCTTATTCTTCTTAAGCAAATTCAAAGCGTATTTTGTTGTTGCTGTTTTCTGTGTTGTCATCGTCCATACCTCCGTAGTTTTGTTTTGTAATGATTACATTGTTTTGACGTGTTCTGTTTTGTCAAATCAACTGACTTTTTTTTTTTAATCTGTCATGTGTTACATCACATGGGTCAGCTACTGACAAGGGCTTTTTCTTTTCTTGCTGCTTCCCCCAATGGCATTGTCATTGTATGTAGTCATAACACCACATTATTTTTAATTGTATGTTGTATGTCGCATAGCTTTTTCTCTTTTTGTATCTCATTTTGTACTTTCATGTTTTATTGTATGCTCTGTAAATTTTGATGCTTTGTGTAAAGTTAACTAAACTGAAACTGATTTAAGGAATTGTTGGACCAATATAATGATATAATCAGTTTATGACAAAACGCAATATAACTCGGACTATTTCAGTCTAAACTTAGTGTCTTGCAGCAAAAACCGATAAGTCCACTTCTCCTGTTGTTGCAAACGCCGATAAATCCACATTAACCAATCAGCATGTCGTATATGTGTCAGGTGACTTCATTGATTATGCTGTGTTATGTATGCTGTAGAGTAACTACGTAGGTCTACATACACTCACGATACGGACACCGCTATAAGCATGCAGGATGCTGCGCCAGCGTCGCTGCTACGCGTGTACTGCGTGTTGAACTTAATAATCGTGTATGTCGACAGTAAGCTTCTAGATGCTACCCAGCTTCCGTCCAACCCGCGACGAAAACGGGAGCGCAAGAAATAAAATATACTGTTGCTACGGCAACGCACCTTCCACACATTCGAAACATGGTGTCCTGCTTTCCTTGTTCCAAATAACAGCATGTCTGCCGAATTGTATGAGCACTGCTACAAAGCATGAGGAAGTACTTTGATCGAAATGTTTTGTCCAGATTTATTTCCATATTTGGATGTTATAGCAACGCAGTTTCCAACACATTAAAAAAAAAAAAAAAAACGTCTTCACCACCACCATTGACCACACCAATGTGTGTGTACCAAAGTTCGTGACCATTTTGCCTGAGAAAATGAGACAAAATATTTTCCCGATTTATTGTCATAACATGTCGTTTACATATTATTACCATAATGTGTTGTTATCATGGCAACGCAGTTTCCAACACATTTGAAAAAAACAAATGTTCTGCACATCTTCATCCGGACACTAATATTTGTGTACCAAGCTTCGTAATCATTAGTTTGAAAAATGATGAACTTTTTTGATCCCTAATATTTTCCCAATCAATCGCTGTAATATGCTGTTACCATGGCAACGCAGTGTTTGAGCGATGAAAGAATGTGACTTGTACAGTTACCAGAGGCCAATGTGCGCGCCAAATTTCATGATCATTGCTTGAAAAAAATGCGGAATTACTTCGATTACAAAAAGCCATTCAGTGATATATGACCATTGTATGCCATCACCATGGCAACGCATTTTCCAATACATTCGACAATGATAAAATGTCTTGAACATCTCCATCCCAAAACCAATGCGTGTGCGCTAAACTTAATGAACATTGCTAAAAACTTGAAAAGACTGGCAACGCACTTGTTTTATACTGCGAGCGGTGGACTTATCGGCTTTTGCAACAAAACAAGAAGTGGACTTATTGGCTTTTGCCGCAAAACACATTGAAGGGTACACAATTTCAAAATTTTCCCTTTGTGTAGATCTCTAAAAATTAAACCTTCTTTTACGCAGGTAACCAACATTCATATATGTGACCATGCACCTCAAAACGAACACAAAGTCGCACACACTGATTTTGCATGAGGACTGAAAATAAGAGAAATGGGTCAACCTAGTTGAACTTGACTTTTTCATATTTTCTGAAAGAGCGGGTCTTCTTTTACATTATGCTAAAATTTGGGATCATAAAACGGGCAGGAAAGTGTGTTTTTTAGCAGTTTATCTTGAACATTTTAGGTAGAATAGTGTATTTAGGTGTGTCTTTAGAATCCCTTTTTCATTTCTGAAAAACCTTGTCCACACTCTTCACTTTCAACTCTAATAACTTTTGAAAAGATAGTACTACTGCTTTGAAAGTTGGCATTAATCATGGGCAGAATGTGTTAATGAGGCATTCTCAATTTTAGTTTAATCTGATAATTCCTTCATTGTTGTTACTCTGGTGGTTTACTTCCTGTTTTTTGTCCCATTCATCGCACAGCCAGCACGGTTTGGTAAAGATTAAGCGCTTGAATAGACACTGTACTTCAGAGCCTCTTTTCTCAGTTCACACTTTTCTTGAGTCTGTGCTTTCTTTCCAATATTTAGATAGGATAGGAGAGTCCATTTGATTTGAGTTATACATCATTTTAAAGCTTAAAGTCTGCTCTTTCAGAATATGGTCTCAACTAAAAATTCATGTCTGGCGACTTTTTGTTTGTTTTGAGGAGCAGGGTCACATATGATTTTTACATCATTGGCGTTCTACGCCATCAGTATGTAACGAAAAATCGTGATTTAAAATAATTGCACAAAATGGACTTATTTGTTTTTGCGAACAAACTCTTCATATGTCCCCTCCTCAATATAAGCCATTTTCATTCAGTCATCTGCACAGTAATTATCTGCTTTGACCTTCATGATGGGGCTTAGATAAAGGCCTACCAATTCCTAATTCTAACCTAGTCAATAATTAATGATAGAAATAAATAGAAATAACATGAAATGATATGAAGTGATTGGCGTGTCATGGTTTTCATTGTACCGAGCACACTTAGATGAATGTTCCCTTAGACTCACTCTGAGGTCATCCGTCAGGGCACAGGCCTCAATGACACTGTCGTACCACTGGGCGTCGAAGGCTTTCCCAAAGAGAATGTTTTCTTTGAGTGTTGCCTGCTGTAACCATGGTTCCTGGGTGACCAGACCAAAGCCCTGGTCAAGGTGCGCCACTGCTATGCTGCCGCCCTCCTTCACCATGTCAGCCGTGATAGCAGCAAAGAGGGAGCTCTTGCCAGACCCAACTTGACCCATGATACCTACAAACTGACCCTTTCCGATCCATGAGAAAGCACAAAATTAGAAATTAGAGAATTTCCGATGACAAGTTACCGTCGATAATGGGTGAAAATTGTGCTGATATCAATTTTTACAAATAAGAAATTACTGTAGAGCTAAAAGTGATAATTACCTAAAACTCTTTCTTGAGCAAACACTGCTCACAGATAATACTTGCACAAATAAGTTCTATCACTAAAACTGCAAGTATTAGACCCACATATTTTGAAGTTAGTACCAAATATCTATCGATATTAACCAAGCAACCTACAAACTTATTATAAAAGAGATGACGTGAGGTGAATAAACTCTGTTTATCATGCAATGTTCACATTCAGTCAATTTCTTGGGACATTTCATAAAGCTGTTTGTAACTATGGTGAACATCTATGATTGCAGTTACCATAAAAAGGACTTAATGTTCACACAGCTGATTGGGTATTTGCCTACTGCTGCCACAGTAACTGCAATTCTGGCATTTTCAAATTATTGCAAACCCTTTTATGAGAGCGGTCCTGGGTCATACCTTGTACAAGCTTAGATCAATGTCTTCCAACCTCACAATGTGCTCCCCTTGTTTATCTTCTTGATCTTTTTCACCAAGAGCGTTTCCCTGTGTGTTATTGCTATTGTCAGTCTCATCCTTATCCCCCTTTGGCCGCTCCCAGTGGAAGTTTCCTCCTGCAATCTTCAGGCATTCTCCTTCGGCAAGGCCCTTTTCTGATTTGTGGTAAAAAATCACCAGTGATTATGGACTGGTTTGAAGAAAATGAATACAGCACGAATTTTTCTTTTCTCTAAATCAAAGGTTTGGAATGTCATTAGTTATGCTATCACATCAAAACAAAGGACTTCAGCTATAATGTGAGGATATGCCATAAAATCTACAGAAAAACAAACAAATGATATTCGTTGTATTGCATGTACACGATCAAACTTATATGACAATTGAAATGTCTGAAAGTCAAAATCAAGACTGAGCAACGTTCATCTCAAATGAAGCTCTGCATCCGTGCGATTGTAACATAATTACGGTGTATGATATGTCTCTACGGCTATTTCTAATAGCCCATGCGGTACCACAATAGAAAACGGGCAAACTGACTAGTTAAGTGATCCGCGAAAGCCCGTGGATCACTTTCTGTTTCTTCATAAATTCTTTGTTTTTTTTAATATTTATTTATTTATTTCTGTACAAGTGGTGTGCAGAGCATAGCTATAAATGTTCAAGCTCTCAGCTCTTGAAACTTGCAGCACTTGTGTATCCTGCGCTCAGCATGCTGTTAAAGAGTTTCTTGTTTGTTTGTTTGTTTGTTTGTTTCTTCTCCTTCTTCTTCTTCTTCTTCCCTTGGCAATCGCTCGACCGTGGCATTATGACGTCATTTTGTAAAATGACACTATAGCCTCTATATCCATTTCTAAAAGTAATTTTCCAATTAAAATTGGTAGTACACTTTAATTCAATATTTAGAATTGCAAGGGCCCTGACGTGCGCGCACGCATGCGCGTATCAAAATTTGAAAATCTGAAATTATTTTGCATACCTTTCTGACGATTTTGAGCATTTACAAATTTTGAACGTGTTCACGTCCGAGAGCACGTCATTTACGTGTATTTGCGCGTCCGTATAGGAAGGCAAACATGCTTCCTTTTTTTTCCCCGGATGGAATCGCTTTCTAATCCATTGAGCAGATTGTTTTTTTTTTATTATTATTCATTTATTATCATTATTATTATTATTATTATTTTTTTTTTACAAATTGCAAGTCCATCTGACTTGCTATGACGACATGCGGGAGAGTCAAAGTTTAATTTTTGTCCGCACGTCAATGGCGATACACGGAGCAAATGTGTGAAAAAAGGTGCATCTTTTACATCCGTCGTAGCTCGATATCATGGACGATAACCAAAAACTGTTTTCATTTTACATATTCTCAAATCAGACAAGTGGTAAATGTCAGCTAATGGGATGTCAAGGCTGCCAAGTGATTAAAAGCTATCAAATATGCATAAAATGAGAAATCTTGAATTTCATAATGTTTTCATCACATTTAAAGTTCATTCAAGCGTACAGTACACCGAATTAAAACGTACGAGGAAATTCCCTTAAAATTCCGTTCATGGAACATTCGAACGAGCCCGACAACGCTTGTAACGGAACTTCCAACGCTTTCCAAGGCCTTTTCGAATTTAACGAATTCTACCCGGAGCCTCCAAAGGTTCTTACCGTCTTTACGGAATCGCAAACGCAGTTACCAACGGTCTCGGGAATTTTAACGCACTCGTTCTGTTTTTGTTTTTGTTTCAATTCAATTCAATTCGATTTTATTTCCATTTCCATTGAATAAACCGAAAAAATATATACAATACATTTACAGAACAAATTTATAACAATTTCAAAGAAAACGTACAAGTGGTCACGAGTAACAACAAAATTTCGTTTCTAAGGTATATACCTAATACAAAGATTAGAATGGAAATGGAGGGTCCCACTTAAAAAGCAAAGCTTGTAGGGTATGGGACCCTCAAAAATACGTACACAAGGTCAAAGAAACCAATGTCAACTGACATGAAATTAACTTAGGAAGGGGAAAAAAGAAGAAGAAAAAAAAAAGAACAAAAAAGGGGGAAATAAGACTATGGTACAACACGCGCCATCGTGGACACAAGCATACTGTACTTCATGATTAAAATGCAATAACAAAACAATACAACGCTCCCTGGTTTGAAATTGCGATTGATTGGGAGCATATGCCGGTATGAATGCATAGGAACGGATATAAGAAAAAAGAGAAAGAGAATAGACTCACTGTTACTGGTACAATAAAATAAATATCTGAGGTAAACTTATGTTAGACAGATTGTTTTCCTTAAAAGATGATTTCTGTGTGATATCTTAATACTTGTAAAAACAAACAAACAAACAAACAATCGACTTGATTGAGAGAATGAAACCGAAACTAATTTGGTTGTATATCATAAGATTTCAACAGAAAGAATTTTAATTTATTCTTAAAAGAATTCAAAGTTTGTGCTGTTATTATGTCGTTGGGAAGTGAGTTCCAATACTTAGGCCCCTCGTAGATGAAGGTTTGCTGAGCCAGCAAAGTCCTAAAAAATGGTAAATGAAATTCGTTGGATTGCCTTGTAGGATAATTATGAACAGATTGATTTTTTTGAAAACATTGATTCAAATATATATGGAAGATTATTTTTATTGTAATTATACATAAATTGTCCTAAATTAAACAAATACAAATCTTTAATTTTAAATATTTTATTTTCAAAAAATAACGGATCAGTATGAGACAAATATGCAGTGTGACATATAATACGCAGTGACTTCTTTTGTAGCAGAAGTAATTTATCCAAAAGAATTTGATATGTATTTCCCCATACAAGAATACCGTAATTTAAATAAGGCAATATGAGGGATGAATATAATGTAAGCAGGGACGACAAAGGAAGACAAAATTTAATCTTGTTGATTATACCGATGTTTCGAGAAATAATCTTACATATACTATCAATATGAAATTTCCATGAAAGCTTATTATCAACTGTTATTCCCAGAAATTTGATATAAGAAACATTTTCCAGTGGTGTGCCATCAAAAATGATATCAGCAGGTAGTGCCTCAATGGAGTTGCTGAAAAGCATATATTTTGTTTTTTGAAGATTGAGAGATAATTTATTAGCTTTTATCCATTGAGCAACTTTTTCTAATTCAAAATTTAATGTCTTTACTAGGGTAAAAGGATTATTATGCGAAAAAATGTCAATGCTTCTAAAGGATATTAACGGAATTGGAAAATTCGAGGGCAGCAACCTCTAACGATCCTTAAAACATTAAATGCATTTTGTTTGACATTACAACGCACGTGACGAATTTCATCGCAATCAAGAAAAGCATTTTACGAATTCAAAGAAATGAAGATCACGGCGACAATTACGGATATCGCGAAAAAAAAACCCCATAGAAACAAGTACACTAACTCGGAGCAAAGTTTACAATGATCTGTATAGGCCCATTTTTTTTCTTTTTGAAATCTGATTTGATTACAAACACTTTGTTAAATTTGATTTTTTTTTTAATACGCCCTGGTGCACTTAGAAATGATATAAACCAAAACCCAAAGAGTAATGGGGATATAGTGAAATCAGCACCATTATTAGAACACACCAAAGAAAGTCTGAGGAAAATCGGACAATCGATGATTTCTTTTTGCTGTAACGAGTGGATAAGGAGACTCCTGCAGCTTATGACATTGTCTGTGGACAGCAATATAAAGACAATTTAAACTAAATTCAACTTACTCTCTTTTTTTACCTTAATGAAAGAGCATTTGATTATTCTCTTTCAAAAAGCAGGGCGAGATGATATTACCCTTAACCCTATAAAGCCCAAGGGAGGGGGAGGGGGGGGGGGGGGGGGGGGCACAGTGTGCTTCCCTACCCGATTTTCATTTGCCACTCCTTCGCCCTTAATCCGATTTCAACCAAATTTGGTGACTTTTCCTACAATCTTATTGCAAACATTTTGATACATAATTTAGCTATATTTGATGTTGCTGGTTGCCATGGCAACCATAAACTGACAACCATGTCAGTCAGATTTTGCATTTTTTTTTCTGTTCCCATTTCATTTAACAGTAGGTCCTACTGCAGTGTATGAAATGGGTGTTTCTTGGCTGGAATTTGTTGAAGGAGCAAAATTTGAAGTAATTATGGTCCTGCAAACGTTTTGTTATTATTTCCTTTGTTTTTCTAAAGATTGCCCTTCTATTTCGTGTTATTTTGATTCCTTCACCAAAATTATGCCTCTAATAGCATTAGTTAGTCATTATCAATCTGCAATCTCAAAATTCTACTATTATGCAAATATGAAATGTCATAACTATACATGTACCCGTCCCGAACATTTCATATCAGGTCTCATAATGTATTTCTTTATGTTGATATGAATAGCGCCCCCATGTGGTGACCTTGATCAATTCCAACTATAACAAATAATAACATTTCACTTGCTTATCATTTGTGGCAAATATGTGACTCTGCACCTCAAAACAAACAAAAAGTCGCCAGACAAGATTTTTTAGTTAAGACCATATTCTGAAAGAGCACACTTTAAGCTTTAAAATGATGTATAACTCAAATCAAATGGACTCTCCTAACCTATCTAAATATTGGAAAGAAAGCACAAACTCAGGAAAAGTGTGAACTGAGAAAAGAGGCTTTGAAGTACAGTGTCTATTCAAGCGCTTAATCTTTACCAAACCGTGCTGGCTGTGCGATGAATGGGACAAATAACAGGAAGTAAACCACCAGAGTAACAACAATGACGGGATGATCAAATTAAACTGAAATTAAGCATGCCTCATTAACACATTCTGTCCATAATTTATGCCAACTTTCAAAGCAGTATAGCACTATCCTTTCAAAGGTTATTAGAGTTGAAAGTGAGAGTGTGTACAAGGTTTTTCAGAAATGAAAAAGGAATTCTAAAGACAACCATAATAACACTATTCTACCAAAAACATTCGAGATAAATTGCTAAAAAAAAACACACTTTCCTGCCCGTTTTATGATGCCAAATTTTAGCATAATGTAAAAGAAGTTAGTAGAAGTTAAGAGTGTGCAAAGGATTTTAAGAAAAAAAAACGGGCCTTTAAGACACACCTGATCATTCTATACTCTCCTCAAAAAAAAAAAAAAAGTTGTAGAAATACAACTGAAAACACACTTTTCCATTCATGTTATGATAAAAAAATTACAGAATAATGTAGAAGGATAGCTCTCTCAGAAAATATGAACAACGCAAGATTGACTTTGTTGACCAATTTCACTTTTTTTTTTTAAATCGTCACGTAAAATCGAGGGGTGCGACTTTTCGTTCATTTTGTAATGCACGTTCACATTTGTTGTGTGTAGCTCAGAGTCGAGTGCATGGTTAAGTTTATTTGTATTCTGTTGTTGTTGTTGTTTTCTTTCTTTAGCAAAATGTGTTTCGTATGTATAGATTAAGAGTTTTATGAGTCGATCTATAATTGGTGTTGTATCATAGAGTGCGTATAAAAAACGCAACAAGATTTAATTTCAAATTTGTGAAGATCGTGTTAACTTTACACCAAAGTGAGTAGCAATATCTTAAAGCCACACATCTCCTCTTTCCAATGATATCTTATTTATTCTTACACGGTCATTGATGGCCGAGTAATGACTATTTTTGGACAATGGGTCAAATTGGACTTGGGGCCAAGTTTTAGTTTCTGCATTTAACTATGACGTCAATTTTCGTAGAGAAAAGCTGAATGCCTGGGCTCGACTTTGTGGAAACGGATTGCTCCTAGGCCCATTCTTCTTTGAAAACAACATGAACGGAAATGGATACTTACCAATTTGAAATGAACGTGTGATTCCTGAATTAATGGAAAGTTTTCCTGTGCAACAAGGGGGTGTGTTCAGACGCCTATGGTGGGCACAGGATAGCGCACCAGCCCATTGACTATTTGCAGTAAGAAACAGATTGGCTGAGGTATTTGGAAATCGGGTGATTGCCTTGTATCATGATGTGGAGTGGCCACCACTTCACAATCTCCGGATCTGACTTGTTGTGACCTTTTTCTTTTTTCAAGAGCAAAGTGTTTATTACCCCTCCACCTGACATTGCAACTCTGTGACAAAGAATCACTGATGAGTTTGAAGCTCTACGCCACCAAGCCCCAATGATTCGCAGGGTTGTGCGTGGGATTGAGAACAGAGCTTATCTCTGTGTGGAAAGGAATGGTGGCTATGTTGAGGGGCATGGGATGTAATGTTAAAAAGAGATATTCGAAAGAAGAAAATGGTAAGTTGCAATTGTTAATTTCATTATTCCATTTGTTAAGTTAATTTCTAATAAGGTGCATCGATTCTTGCAGTGTCTAAACTTGGTCCCAAGTCCAATTTGACCCATTGTCCAAAAATAATGATTGCTCAGCCATCCATGACCGTGTACGAATAATTAAGATATCATTGGAAAGAGGAGATATGAGATAGATGGTGGTACTCACTTTGGTGGAAAGTTAACACAATCTTCACAAATCTAAAATCAAATCTTGTTGCGTTTTTTTTTTTGATACGCACTGTATTAGTATGATAAATAGAGATAAGGCATCATCCACGTCAAGGTCTGCTTATGACGACGGTCCCCTGTCCTGATTTCTCCTTTATTCATAAATACAGTATGCCTTAATAGTTTTGATTAATATGTTATTACAGACTGATGTTGTTATGAAAGTGGCAATTCTTGTATTGATTTGTATGTTAAACTCTCCTCTTTTTTTGCATACTCTGTATCATTTTGTTTTCATTTGCTATTGGATTTGGAGAAATAAAATGCAAAAACTAAACCAAACCAACCAAACCAACCAAACCAAGTCTGCAAAGAATTTCCCTCAGCAGCACTGCGAATTAGCGGCGCTGATTGCCTATAGAAAGGTGTTATCTGAATGAAAGAACTCGTACAACGCTATTCATGGCGTACGACCGAATAAACTATGCATCGCGAATCCTTAAACAATGAACGTTCTGCTATCAAGGACTGATAATCAAGTACTAGTAACCATCATTCTTGCTTCGCCGTCGATAGGTGTCGGTGAGTTTAAGCGGTAACGAAATGACGCGATGTTGTTGGAGAATTATTTGCATTTTGTCAGGTACACGTCAAGAGTAACTGATATTTGTACTTCATTTCCCCTTCAAAGGTGATCGCAGATCATATTTTTTTTTCCGCCTCCAGGCTTTTAAATTAGTTAGCACATTTATTTTTGTCTAGGAAAAGCAAGAATAAAGTCAAATCAAAATCATTCAAATTCGATAACAGATTTAGATATGTGGTTGCTTTCTTTCCTTTTTATTATGTTGAGACCAAGATCATTAAGAAAGAACAGTACCTTATTTCAACAATCAGATGTGCAGAATCTCTTTTCCCCACTTTTTTCTTTTAAGGTAATTTACCGACGTGGGCGTGTATTGTTGTTTCACAGCTTTTCTTAATGACTATCTCCAGGCAAAATCTAACAATACTATGAAGCAATAATTATACAACCGCATGGCCGATTGTTATATCTTATTTTTTGGATAAGCCTACACGTTTTTTCATTCATTTTTATAAACCTTCCTTCTTTTCCTTTTTTTTTTCAGTTGTTCGTTACCTGTAATAAGGTGGTCGAGTGTTATGCATTTTTGAAGTTTCAGTGCCGCTATCGCTGGATGCGAAGACTACAACAGCTTGCGATATCATTTGTGCAGAATGATTATAAAGAATATAAAAAGTGAATTCAATATATTTTTACTTTCTCGCATTATAAAACAGCACTTGACTTGCCTCTTTCAGAAGGCAAGGAGAATGATATTCCCCTTAACCAAATGTTAACATATACCAGTAAGAAGCCGAGGAATTGTGTATTTCTTTTTTTTTTCTGAAAATGAAATTTTGGGAAAATTTTCTTTATTCGTTCTACGATTATGACATTAAAAGATGTATTTGTCTTCTAATCCAGCAGCGACTGAGAAGAAACTTTAAAAATTAAATCATAACTTGAACGGATTGTCTGATTTTCCTCAAACTTTCACTAATGTGCACCTGTGGTGCAGGGGTGAGCAATGTGCTCTTAAGTAATATAATATATCGTTGTTTTTGCTATTCTTTATTTTGAGCATTTTGCTTCACTTTACGAGAGACGCTTGTAAGATAGATTGGCTGCTAACAAGTGGTTAGTTGTTGGTTCAGTGTTTGTTTGTTTGTTTGTTTGTTTGTAGTTTCATCATTCGTGGGATCGGTTCCAGAGTGGGGAAAGACCAGAGTGGTTCGAGTGCCGGTACGAGACGAGAGGGGTCAGAGAGAGAGGAATCGAAAGAAGAAATTGTTTGCTCAGGAGATTTGTCTTGTCCCTTACACCAGCAAAGAGTCGTCACTATCGCTAATCAAATCATATCAATAGTTCTTTTTCTTTCCTCGTAAATAACACAAGGTGAATGTTAAAATGAAATTATTGAACGCGCAGCGTTTATCAAATTCAATCCAGAAACACATGGCCGGTTGCGGTAGTAGGTGGAAGAAGATAAGTATGCCGGGCTTGCGGCACGACATTCGTAATGCCAGCGGTTACCCTTCTGGCCGTTTTTGTTTGTTTGTTTGTTTGTTTGTTTTTCTTCTTTTTTTATTTCGGTATGTGCATGATAAGGGAAATTGAAATATCTATTAAATCATGGAAAATCAATAAAGTCCGTACTCAAAACGTGACTTTACAATGTATGTAGTTACAAAAATACGTTAAACTGTTTAACATGAATTTACACTCGGTTGCACAAAGGTACTTATAGAGAATAATAAAAAATGACAATGAGGAAATAAAATGAAAGAAAATATTGCGTGTCCCAAAAAAACAGGAAAAAAAAAGAATCCGAAGTTCATTTTTTTTTTGCGATTAAAATCATTAATTTGCATTGTGAGAAGTACATTAATAGAACTAGAAATGTCGCTATGGCGACTGGTATGCCTCCGCCATAATGCATGATTCTCCTAATAGGTCTATAGTACATGTGGACAATGTGTGATTACATTTTCACAAAATTGGCAAAATATTAAAATGACATGTTTGTCACAAATGTATTGAATGTTTACCTTCCTTGACCTACCATGTATGTTTATTGGATGAATAGGAGAGCATGTATTTGGGGATTTAAGAACTTTAACTGACTTTGACCATTTCATAAGTTTATGCACTGAGTAATTTTCAAGGTATGGAGAAAAAGCGCAATTTCTGTATTGAACAGTAAATTGTTATCATTTTCATCTGGCCTTTGATTTATAAGAGAATCACTGTCAGGTAGAACATACATAAATTCAGCATGTTCTAAGTTTCAAGATAACTTGAGCCACTTTCCGAGATATGGAGAAAGAATTAAGTTCAGCACTTTCACTTTGACCTTTTGACCTTTGATCTTCTTGGCAAAAAAAAAAAAATCCCAGAAAATCTCTGTTGGGTTATACATGCATACATCAAGTTAAAAAAAAAAGTCCTGCTGGCATTGCATAAATATAAGGAAAATAGTAAAAGTATTGCCCTTGACCTTTGACCCCTGACCTTTGACCCCATGAACCCTAAATTCCCTAGAAAACCACTGCCAGTCAGTAGATGCATATAATATGTTCCATGAAGATACCTTGAACAATTTCCAAGATACAGAGAAAAAAGTGAAAATCTAACATTTTACTTGACCTTTTGACCTTTGACCTTTTGACCTCATGACCCCAAACTTTCACCAGAGAATCTTAATTGGGTAGTACATGTATACACTAAGTTTCCAGAAAATATCTTCAGGCATTGCATAGATATGGGGGAAATAGTAAAATTTTAAGCATTTGACCTTGACCTTTTGACCTTTGACCTTGAGCATGTGCACCCAAAAGTTGATAGGCACAACTTCACCCCCTAACACACATACATGCCAAGTTTCATTAGGATACCTCAAAAGGTTTTGGTAGTTACCCTGTCCACAAAAATTCATTACGGACGGACGGAAGGACGGACGGACGGACGGACGGACGGACGGACGGACGGAAGGACGGACGGACGGACGGACGGACGGACGGACGGACGGACGGACAACCCGAAAACATAATGCCTCCGGCACCACTTCGTGGCGGAGGCATAAAAATACACTTCTCCTCCTTTATTCAACATACAACTCGATGTTCATAATATACACAGAAATTTACTTAGTAAAAACGATATACACTAGTGCTACTGAATTTTTGTTTGCAAGCGCAAATTGCAACTTTGAAAGAGCTTTAAGCGGGTTTTTATTTTTTCGGCAGTCGTCTACATAAACGAAGATCATAGCCTTCCATATTTTTTCTTTTCATAATATGTTCACGCTCGATAGAGAAAACTTAATTTGAAATTAGAGAAAACACAGAGTCGTTGCCATGAATCATCCCATCGAATGACCTTCGCGGAGTCCTGACCTCACCTCTTGTGACTTTTTTTTTTCTGGGGTTTCCTCAAGGGAAAAGTCTTCTTCCCTGCCACTCGTGACCTTGGGGATCTAAGAGCCAGAACCGTCGAGCATTGGACGCTCTTCGACAGGACATGGGGATGATTCGCCGCACAGAGAGAACCACGAGGACGAGAACGCTAACATGATTTATATTATTTTGATCTGCAAATCGTTAGAAAGATTCTCCGTGCAATCTCGCGGTTCCTTGATTTTAGTAAGTGTGTTATGTTTGAATTACTTGTACAAGATGTTGGTTGAAAAGTGAGTGGATGAAGAAGCAGGGTCAGCGGCATAACCCACCTAAAAACAAAAATAAAAAATGCATGCAAAAAAGAGAACAACAACAACAAAACAACTAACTAACAAACTAACACCAAACCACACAAAGAACACAAATTGACTTTCTGCCCTGTACTTGTACCTTTGAAATAATAGAAGTGCATGTTTGGTGATTAAAAAAAAAAGTGGTAAACCTCATTTCTGCTTTTCGTCCCCTTAAAAAAAAGAAGTTCCTTCTTCCCTTTCAGTGATGGAAGGAGGAACCAATGCTTCAAGGAGATGAACCCATTGTCTAGTGCAAAGTCAGCAAAGCTGAATGCTTGTTTTTTTCGAATCCGTAGAATAGGTAGAAATTAAACATGTTTCCATGAAACTGTTTCTCGAGCAGGCGTTATTCATATTTGTTGCATGAGATGAAGTTACAAATGTAAAGTTAGTTCATTTTACGTGTAATCTGTATGACAGATCTTTCATCAGCCATGATTCTTTGATTTTCTCCAATATTTTAATACGTTATTGTTTACACATTAAATGCTTGTAAAAATTACATCTATACTTGGATTACTGTCCACATCACCTCGTAACATTTGTTGAAATCAAATGTGACCTTGCATCATACCTCCTCCCCCCCCCCCCAAGAAAAAAGTCGAAAGCACTGATTTTGTGTTGAATTAATCTCATTACACTTCATTTTTAAGCTCTTTTAGAATATGTGACCTTGCTTCAAAGAACCAACGGAGAGTCGCTAGACATGTATTTTTTTTTTTGTTTAAATATAAAGGACAGATTCTGAAAGACTCTCAGCATTAAGATAATGTATAACTCAATTCAAATGAATTCTCTTAACCTATCTAAATATTGGAAGGATTATGCTCTGGAAAAAGTACAAACTGAAAAAAAGAGGCTCTGATGTGCAGGGCCTAATCAAGCGCTTAAGTTTTACCAAACCGAGCTAGCTGCTCGATGAATGGGACAAAAAACAAAACAAAACAAAACAAAACAAAACAAAACAAAACAACATAACAAACAAACAAACAGACAGGCTATAAACCACTGGAACAACAATAATAAAGGGATTATCAGATTAAGTTTAATTTGAAATTCTGTCCATGATCAATGCCAATTTCCATAATAGAAATAATTGTTATCATTTAAGAAGCTATTAGATTTGAAAGAAAAGTTTTGTGATGCAGGGTCACAGATGTAAGGCTTCGACTTATGGAGATTTTGTGCAATCCGTATTATGTTTAGGCATAACCTGTTGCCAATCATCCGCAAGATAGTAAGTTAAAATCATATATGCATGTATATATATATATATATATATGGGTGAAAACGTTGAACGATGTACAATTGGCCATTTTCAGGCTTTTTTATATTCAAACCCTTGTAAAATTGTCACCTGGGGGTGTTTTTCATGGTTTTAGATATCATTTGGTAGGGGAGGGTTGTACCTTTCAGGAAATATATACTTCGTAGTGTTCTTACTGCATTTTCTTTAAAAAATAATGCCTTGAAGCTGAAAAAATTGACAAAAATGCATATTTTGGGAAAAAATCCCAGAATCACACGTCTTAATTTTTGTTCTAATGCAATTCTACAGCTTTGTTTTTCCTTGTGAGTAAGCCCACACACTTCAACTATTTAATCAAGCGCTTCTGCCATGAACGTGTGTATTATTTATCTTATCAGGAAACATTGAATTCACTTATGTCTGAAAAAGAACGTCTCTGAATGAATTATCTTTTCCTTGACGCGAAAAATTCAGGATGACTATGAAAACATGTAAGGCCATATTTATTTAGCGTCTTATCCATACAACCATTCCATCAAAATTTGTGAGTGAGCTGTGTGAAATAACCATGTGGTGGCTCATTAAAGAAAATTATACTGAATAACCATCAGAGATGTTCAGTTGTTTAATGGTGTCATTAATGAAAGTGGATTATGCTTGAGATAAAAAGTGGATATCAGTATGTCAGTGTGAGCCAGGCGACTATGATGATTGGCAACTTTAGTAGCATACTGTCCACAAAAATGAGTTCTGGTTGAAAACCCGAATTGGCGAATGTCTCTGATCAAAACGAATGTCCCTGATTGAAAGTCTCTGAAGGGATATTCCCTCATCTGACACTTTCGCACTGCATGATACTTTATTTGCGTGCTTATTTTACGCACTGACGAGCCATCCTGGAATCGAGTCAGCACAGTTCAACGACAGACATGCCCACAAATCTTGAAAATGTGAGTAATAACAAAAACTTTCCTGGTGTTTGTGCCGATTTATTAGAATTATTATTCCGTAGATTTGCCAATCAGTATCATTTGTGAAATAATGTATTTTAATCTTTGGATTAGAGGTAAATTAAAAAGGATAGACAGTAAATATGTAAGAATCTGCACGAAAATCAAAGACCGCACGTCTCTGAGCAAAATGAAAAACGTCTCTGAAAATTACTGTTTCATGAAATAAAGACATCCACTATACAAATTATGAGAACGTTAAAGTAAATTTATGTCTGGATGGGCTCAGTTAGTATAATAGGAACAAGTAGAACCAAGTTAACACGGTCGTGTTGTAATATTAAGAAAAATGAAGCTTCCTGAAAGATGTTGAAAATTTGTAAAAGAGTTTCAAATTTAAGATTTTCTGTTGATTGAGCAAGAGTAAACACATTGCCAGGACAGGAAATATGTTTTATGACTAGTAATAGGTCAATAGTCTATGATTATTATGTAGTAGTCACTTTAGTTTACGTATTTTTTTTGTGAGAGAGGCAGAAATGTAAGAAAAACAGGTTTAGGTCAGAGACGTTCTCTGAACAAATAGGATCTGCTCTCAAACCAATATCAATGACCCACCATGGCGAATTGGTGCCTATGTTTGTAGCACATTGGCTCCTCAATCCAAACATAATGCCAATATCTTGTAAAAATCAAACCCATTAAGTATTGATAAGCAAAGATGTTTACGTCAGAGACGTTACATTGAACGTTTTACACATTTTCAACTACTACAATAAGGAGTAGATGTTTCATTATTCCACAGTATATGGCCCTCGTATACATACATCGTTCTAGGTAATTTACGCAATCTAAAAACAATGTTGATTTTATAATTTTGATCAGAGACGTTCATTTGTGCGTACATTGTTCTTCCAGTGCATGATAAATTTATTTTAATATCATTTTAACTCTATCTTTTTTTTTCTTACAGCAAAATGGGAAGACCGGATGGATTTTAAATGCTCCGAATATTAGAATTTCGTCCTGCTCAGGATCTTTAGGCTCAGTCATGTTCATGGAGCCTACAAGTTCCAGACAACGGCCGTGGTACTGGCAAGACCGGACGGACATCTTGGAGGTGCCATCTGTTTACAAAATAATGACTATCCCAACCCCTGTTTCAGGTAGCAAGCGACGCAGTCGGTACCATGCACTGATTGAGGACATGGAATACCAAGTGGAGGGGAAATACAATTCAATGTTATAATGCGGACTCTGTTTTTATGCATATCACTACGTTTGCTTTTGAGGCTGTAAAATCTGAGGCTTACATGCTAAGAAATAAATGTTCAAATTTGCACCTAATTTGTAATAATAGCAGCACACCTGCGGTGCATACTTGCACCCTTAATTGTGCTTAATTGCACCCTTAATTAATTGCCTTTTTTATGTTTTGCTAATTCCTGCAAACAAGTTCTCGTACAGTTGATAAGAATATGCAAATGAGTGAGCTAACCATGTCATAACCTCACAATTTTCCATTGATCGTGTACAAAAAATAACGAAAATTCAATTTTTCTGTCTTTGAAATCTGAAACATGATGCTATTCCTGGTTGATTACCTTCAGAATAGTAATCAGTTAGATATACCCGGATTAGAGCCTCGGACATAATTATGTTTGAATGAAAAACTGAAAATTTCAAAAGTTTATGTGCAAACATTATGGCAAGTTGTGAGGGAATGACAAGCTCAATTTGCCATTAGCATATTCATAACGACCGTTCAAAAACTGTTTCCTGAAAAATTAGCGAAACTTCAAAACGTCATAACTTCATTATTTTTTTCTTGAGCCCGTAAGATTTTATTCTTTCTTATCAGCGGCTAGCTCATATTTGGGCTGAATATCCCCTGTAATGACTCGTTTTCTCTTAGAAGTAAGGTGAGATGTTCTAGTGGTATTATTTTTGAGGTTTGTAAGCCAAATACATGAGAAAAGGAAAAATACTAACATCTGAAACAAGAAAATGCCTATTAAGAATGTCCTTTTACTTAGTTTCCTCTACAACACTACACTTATGTATCGCCTTCGAGTAGAAAGAAGGATTGATAATCCCCTACCGATTTGACAGGTAAAATATGATATCGTAATGTTATCATTGTCAACCTCTTGAAAGAGGTTTTCAGTTCATTTTGGTCAAACGTTTGCTGTACCACACCGTTGATATTCTTTTGAGTTTGGCGTTTACAATTTATATCTGCCATAGTATACAAAAAAGCACAGCGGAATTTGATGCTTCTAGGATGAGTATAGGTTAATTACAGCTTTCTGAGACGACATCATAGCAGTGGCCCAGGTACGGTCCCTAATAAAAATCCGAACTGGCCGGACATACACATACAATCATATTTGAGGTATAGTGGTCAAATTAGAATAGTATTAGTAAATTCGTGTTTACCTTTGTTATAGATTTGAACTACATTTGAAAGAAAACATATACGATATTGATAGCATGTGGGCACACCTTCGCATACACCGGAAGGTGAAATACAAAGTAGTGGTCATCATAAACAAAAACAATTCTTAAAGGTAGGGGATACCTTTTACAGACCTCCCAAAATGCAGCAAAACATTAAATATGAACCTCAGGGGACTTGCTTAGGCCACTGCTTAGAAATTTGGAAGTCAACAGTTATCTAAAATTTGAATAATGCACAAAACTCAACTACTCAGTAGTTCTTTGTGTCAGCCACACTTAAGCCTTTTTGTTGCATTCTTCTGTATTTGTGATCTATAAACACAAATCTCAAAGTACAAGAGCTGATGTAATAACATATAGAGTGTGTGGTAAGAATGTACATAGAAATGTTTGTTAGTGTTGATGAACTTTCTTCACAAAATATACATGATGGACACACATGCAGTACATGGGTCTGCAAAGGTAGCCTAGTAATGTACTGGAATTTACGGTGAGCCCCGAAAACAATTCAATTCAAAATCTAACCGTCAAAAAAATGTACTAAATGTTACCTTCCACTTTCAGTACTTTATGGGAGTTTCTAAAATGATATTCTCTTCAACATACCACTGTATTTATACAACTCTTCATTTAAGGCGTGCAAATGGGATTCCCTACCTTTAACATATGCCTCGGTAAATGATTTCTAAATGAATGTGGAATGTTGAGTTACGAGCATCTTTTAAAATAGGGAGTTTGGTGTTTAATTCTAGTGATAACTTACAGCCGAAACGTCCCTGATGGAAAAGCAAATGTCTCTGATACAAACAAATAATTTAGGTAAGGTAGTCAAAATTGCAAGTATTTCATGTAATTTTTATTTGTCTGTCATTTAACAGTGTTGTAAGATATGAATAATATAACAAGGACAGGTTTGTTGATTTTTGGTGTAGAAATCGAAATTCCTTTTACAATTTGGAGGTTTGTAGTTACAATCGTTCATCATGAAAAATAATTCAAGTTTAAATTCCCATTCTGAATTGTTAACAAAAGATAAACATGTGTTTAATAAAAGAACAATGTTGTTTGTTCACAAACCTCGTAATTATGGATCAAAGGACATCGTTTTTATTGTCTATGTCTGAGGAACGTCTATGAGTGAAACCTGAACGTCTCTGATCAAAACATGGCTTACTTTCAGCATCTGTAAAGGGCTTTTATGGGGATTTGACCAAACGAAATGCACTAAATTCATTATTAGTATCTAGTGAACATTAACATTTAAACAAATGAGACCCCTGCTATATGTTTTGTTCAAATGAGATGAAAGTGAAGATAAGAATATAAAAATCTCTGCTTAAATGACAAAAATTCCACTTTTACTTTAACTTCCGTGTGTATTAGCTTTTGTAAACTTCACAGGAGGTAAACAATATTTTAGGAACAAATTAACACAGTCTTCAAAAGCATGAACAAGATGAAAATATATTCATTTGAATGTTTTTCTACCCTTCATTTGAATTTTCACTAAAACAGTGTTTATTTTAGTCAGAGACGTTCGCCAATATGTCACAGTTCTATCTAATCTTGAATAAAAACAACACCCTTGGAGATATCCCAGTATAATCGGGTTTCCAAGAAAGCTGATATCAATGACATTTGACTGAGATATATTTATATCAGTGAGTGACGTTTTTTAATTTTGACCCCTGATTTGCCCAATTGTACATCGTTCAACGTTTTCACCCATATATATATATATATGTATAATGTATATATATATATATATATATTGATAATATATACATATATAACATATATTATATAGATATAAATAATTACATATATTCATACATTTATTTATTTGCATGGCATTATGTTTTCATATTACAAAGTGTATTTCTAACAAAGTGAAAGACTATCCGACTTGATATCACGCCATTAGGCCATGCCAAAGTTGATATTACGTGACTGCGTGAATGTAAATGTGCGAAATCGTATATCTATAGTAGTTCGTTAAGATGGACGATGAACCCCGGATATATATATATGTATATATATATATATATCGGTGAAAACGTTGAACGATGTACAATCGGCCATTATTGGGCTTTGCGATTTTCAAACCCCTGTAAAATTGTTACCTGGGGGTGCTTTTCATAATTTTAGGTATCATTTGGTAGGGGAGGGTTGTGCCTTTCAGAAGATATATAATTTCTACTGTTGTTACAGCATTTCCAGAAAAATATAATGCTTTAAAGCTGAAACATTTGCCAAAAATGCATATTTTACGAAAAAAAATCCCAAAATCACACATCGCATTTTTTGTTCTAACCCAATTCTACAGCTTAGTTTTTCCTTGTGAGTAAGCCCACACTCTTCAACTATTAAATCAAATACTTCTGCCATGAACGTGTGTATTATTTATTTTATCAGGAAATGTTGAATTTACTGTCTGAAAAAGAACGTCTCTGAATGAATTATCTTTTCATTGACGCAAAAAATTCAAGGTTAATATGAAAACATGTATGGCCATATTTAGTTAGCGTCTTATCCATACTACCATCCCATCAACATTTGTGAGTGAGCTGTATGAAATTATCGAATGGTGGCTCATGAAAGAAAATTATACGGAATAACCATCAGAGATGTCCAAGTGGTTAATGGTGTCATTAATGAAAGTGGGTTATGCTTGAGATAAAAACTGGTGATCAGTATGTCAGTGTGAGCTAGGCGACTACGATGATTCAGTATAGCATACTGTCCACAAAAATGAGTTCTATGGTTGAAAACCTGAATTGACGAATGTCTCTGATCAAAACGAATGTCCCTGACTGAAAATCTCTGAAGGAATATTCCCTCATTTGACACTTTCGCACTGCATGATACTTTATTTGCGTGCTTATTTTACGCACTGACGTGCCATCCTGGAATAGAGTCAGCACAGTTCAATGACGGAAATGCCCACAAATCCTGAAAATGTGAGTAATAACAAAAAACTTTCCTGGTGTTTGTGCCGATTTATAAAAGCTATTATTCCGTAGATATGCCAATCAGTATCATTTATGTATCTTAATATTTGGATCAGAGGTAAATTAAAAAAGGATAGACAGTAAATATGTAAGAATTTGCACAAATATCAAAGACCGAACGTCTCTGAGCAAAATGAAAAACGTCTCTGATAATTATTGTTTCATGAAATGAAGGCATCCACTATACAAATTATGAGAACATTAAAGTAAAATTATACTGAATTCTAATATCATTTTTAACTCTATTTTTTTTTTTCTTGCAGCAAGATGGGTAGACCGGATGGATTTTAAACGCTCCGAATATTAGAATTTCTTCCTGTTCAGGATCTTTAGGTCCAATCATGTTCATGTAGCCTACAAGTTCCAGACCACGGTCGTGGTACTGGCAAGACTGGACGGACATCTTCGAGGTGCCATCTGTTTACAAAATAATGACTATCCCAACCCTGGTTCCACGTAGCAAGCGACGCAGTCAGTACCATGCACTGATTGAGGACACTGAATACCAGGTGGAGGAAAAATTCAGTTCAATGTTATAATGCGGACTCTGTTTAAATGTTTATCACTACATTTTGCTTTTGAGCCTGTAAAATTACAGGTTTACACACTAAGAAATAAAGGTTCAAATTTGCACCCAATTTGAAACTAGAGATTGGTGCTCGGCGGGTCGCGCAGTCGAGCACATGTATCCCCCGAACGCACAGCATCATACATCATCGCAATATATAGAGCTCACACAGAAATTCCATAAATAAATACACTTATCATGGCAACAATGATCCCGTCCACATTTTGCCTCTTGTTTCCACTTCTGATATTTTATTGTTTTGTTAACTGACAAAGCGGGTTCCATGACAAATGCTGTGACGACAAATGCTCAGGCAAGGAATCCTAGTGTTGAAGCGCACATAAAGCCTAACGCTTACCCTAATGCAAATCTTTAGTCTGCCATGAACCTAACACCCAATCATACCCATGGAGAAGAAACGCAGCCAGTAGAGCGCTCACAAGGAAATCTCTGCTATTTCCACAAAAAGTCTTGTTTCCATGGAAACGATGTCTCCGCCCACACCAAAAACAATATGCGTCTTCGTCGTACCATAATACACCTTCATGCCAAATTTGAAGATGATCGAAGAAGACCTGCAGCCAGTAGAGCGCTCACAAGCAGACCCTATTGGATTTACCTTTTCATGTATAAAGACGGAACAAGCAAGGGCACCATCACCAAAAACCATAGGCATCTCTGTCTTATCATAATACACCTTCATATTAAATTTGAAGATGATCGAAGAAGAACTGCAGCCAGTAGAGCGCTCACAAGCACACCCTATTGGATTTACGTTTCCATGCATAAAGACAGAATAAGCGAGGGCGCCATCACCAAAAACAATAGGCCTCTTCATCTTACCATAATACACAATGCATACTGTTAGCCGTCACACGCGAAATACTGCATTAAGAACTAAACTGAAAACATGATATTAGAACTAACCCATCAACGAAACCCTTTTTTAAATTTTGATTTCTTTGAACATCAGATTGCATTAGGTATAATGGCTGTTGAGCAGTATCCTATTGCTTTCTCCTTCTGGAATAAGCAAAGTAAAAAAAAAAAAGGAGTGTGTGGAAGCCATTTTGACAAAGATCTGCCATAGCTGTTGGGGACGATGTTTAAATGGTGGCTCAATATATTCATTTCAAATTCAAATTCAAATTCAAACTTAAATGTATTCTAATGTCTTTTGTCAATTTGCACAAGAAATGTTATTGTCTTCTTCTGGCATTATCATATTTTCAAGAAATAAATAGCATCGGTAGTGGCCATTTGGAAAAAAGGCTGCCATGGTCGTTGATGGTGCCATTTGTAATGACCTCACATATTATTTTCTTTTGAATATTTTCAATATATGTACAAATTTCATTGATTTTCTCTCTGAAATTAGCAAACCTTTCACAAAAAAAAAGACATCCATGGCGGTCAGCATGGCCCTTGACGGCGCCTTCTAAGAAGACCTTATACTTAAATTTATTCTTTGTTAGCATAGTCTTATTGACTTTTCCTTCTGACATCAGATTTTTTTTCAAAAAAAAAGGGGAGGGGGCATCCATGGCAGCTGCTTTGAAACTTGGCTGCCCTGGCTGTTGAGGATGCACTTTTTGAATGTAATTTTCCCTCTTGGTGGAAGTTCTGCAACACTTAAAAAAAAAAAAATAAAAAATAAAAAAAAATTCATGGTGGCCATTTTGAAATACGGCTGGAATGGCCATTGAGGGGGCAATTTGCAATGGCCCAATAAGTTTACTTTTGAATGTAATTTCGCACCTATTTGCAAAATCTCGTTGGCTTTCCATTTTGATTTTAGTAAATATTTTCGAAAATACATCATTTATGGCGGCCATTTTGTAAAATGACTGCCATGACCGTTGAGGGCGCAATTTCCGATGGCCCATATCAAAATTTATTCTAGATGTCATTTCCCATTTATAAGCAAAATTTCATTGATTTTACTTTTGAAATTTACATTTTTTAATGAAAAAGTGGCAGTTTTGGTGCCCATTTAAAAGAAAAAATGGCTGCCATAGCCATTGATAGCGCAATTTCCAATTGCCCAATATCTGGATTTATTTTGGATGTAATTTTCCGCTTGTTTGCAAAAAGAGAAAAAAAAAATTGGCTTTCCCTTCTGAAATTTGCATTTTTTAACAAAAATGACATTAATGGCGGCCATTTTGAAATAATGGCTACCATGGCCGTTGAGGGCGCAATTTGCGATGGCCTAATATCTAGATTTATTTTGAATGCAATTAACATTTATGGGCAAAATCTTATTAACTTTTCCCTTCTGAAATTTGGAAAATTATGGAAGTGGCACATTAGACAGCCATTTTGAAAAATGGATGTCATGGACGTTGAGGGCACTACTTCCGATGGTCCGATATCTAGATTTATTTTGAATGTAATTTCCCATTTGTAAGCAAAATCTTACAGACTTTTCTCTCCAAAAACTAGCAAATTTTACGAAAACATGGCATTTATGGTAGCCATTTTGTAAAATGCTGCCATGGACGTTGAGGGCGCTATTTCCGATGGCCCGATATCTAAATTTAATCTGAACATGATTGTCAACCTGTGTAGGAAATGTGGTGCTTTTATCACAAAATTGTTCGGCTATGCCGCTCCACTATAGAGAGGAGCAGACTATGCAACATCTCCTTGTCCGTCCACTTCTACCAGAACCTTGCACAAATGAAGATCTGGCAGCTCTAACGCCCTGTGGTCGGCTGTGCATCCAACACTGGATTGGAATAATCTAACGTTGCATTCTGCGTAGTGACTCGAGAAGAAGAATATATATATATATATATATATATATATATATATATATATATATATATATTTATATTTATATATTTATTTACATATATATTTATCTATTTGCATGGCATTATATTTTCATATTACCAAGTGTATTTCTAACAAAGTGAAAGTCTATCCGACTTGATATGACGCCATTGGGCCATGCCAAAGTTGATATTACGTAACTGCGTGAATGTAAATGTGCGAAATCGTACATCTATAGTAATTCGTTAATATGGACGATGAACCCCGGATATACATATATATATATATATATATATATATATATATATATATATATATATATATATATGTGTGACCGTGCACCTCAAAACGAACATAAAGTCGCACACTCTGATTTTGCGTGAGGACTGAAAATAAGTGAAATGGGTCAACCTAGCCGAACTTGACTTTTTCATATTTTCTGAGAGAGAGTGGGTCTTCTTTTACATTATGCTAAAGTTTGGTACCATAAAACGGTCAGGAAAGTGTGTTTTTTTAGCAGTTTATCTCGAACATTTTTGGTAGAATAGTGTAATTAGGTGTGTCTATAGAATCCCTTTTTCATTTCTGAAAAACCTTGTCCACACTCTTCACTTTCAACTCTAATAACTTTTGAAAGGATAGTGCTACTGCTTTGAAAGTTGGCAGTAATTATGGACAGAATGTGTTAATGAGGCATGCTTAATTTCAGTTTAATTTGATAATCCCTTCATTGTTGTTTCTCTGGTGGTTTACATCCTGTTTTTTGTCCCATTCATCGCACAGCCAGCACAGTTTGGTAAAGATTAAGCGCTTGAATAAACACTGTACTTCAGAGCCTCTTTTCTCAGTTCACACTTTTCCTGAGTTTGTGATTTCTTTCCAATATTTAGATAGGTTAGGAGAGTCCATTTGATTTGAGTTATACATCATTTTAAAGCTTAAAGTCTGCTCGTTTAGAATATGGTCTTAACTAAAAATTCATGTCTGGCGAGTTTTTGTTTGTTTTGAGGTGCAGGGTCATATATATATATATATATATATATATATATATATATATATTTGTGTCATGTTCTGAAAACTGATGATTGGTATATGTTAGCTTATATCTTTATAAGTCTAAAACATAATTCAAAGTTTTGAACATTCTGCATGAAATGACCAAAAAAAAAAATTTCATCGGGTTTCAAATTTATTCTAGCATACCTCACTTATTCTTTACCAATTTATAGCCAAATTGTAATATGTTGTAGCTTATCAAATTCTCTTTCGAATCCTTTTCGTTAATAACCGGGGCAGAATTACTCAATTTGATGACGTCGTAATGGTGACAAAACTAAATGAAATTACCTTTGCAAAATTTTACCATTTTTACGTTTTATCTCTTTGGCAGTCCTCTTTTTAAAATCATTTATACGACTCTATTCACTGAGCAGTTGGCAGGCTCACTTATCCCCTGTCACATTTCTCCAAGATTTCTATATTTGTAGCTGTCACTTTCGGCTGTCATCATTTGATCATTGTTTGTTGATTGGATGCTGAAATAATTTCTAAGAATGTGGTCGAATTTGAAACTGGGGCTTAACTTAACGGAAATTTTGTCCAGTACTCATTGCATATGAGCAGAATCTAAAGCTTATCGCAAGATGCTACGTTCAAAAATCTGTTCTCTGATAAACATATCAGAGATTGCACAGTCAATTGCTCTTAAACACACATCAAACGGATCACCTTATTTATGTAGTCTATTTTATTCTTGTTAAATTTTTGTTAACATTTTGTTCCCAGTCAATTTTGTCCAAATATGCTGCATCACATTTACAACATGTTTTTCTTTGGAAGATATGGCTACTCCCTGACTTAGAATATATTTCCGTTGCTGAAAAGAACTAAATACCACACACATTTTTATTTGTAATTTTCCTATCAAAAGATTACGATTGCACACCGTTAGAAGCACTTTAAAGTATAGGTAGAATGTTATTGGTTATCCTCCTCACTGTAAACAAATCACTCTTAAATGACGAAATGATGTCAACTCCTCATAGTGCCACTGGAGCTTACCAAACCGGTAGTATTCTTCAAAGTCTGATTCCTTGAGGTCAAGGAAATTCTGGACACGTTTCAGAGCTACCAATGATTCTGTAGCTTCCTCTAGCATTTCCGGGATGTCGAGGGCATCAGTAAGAATTTGGAATAGCGACAGACACGTGAACACCTGCACAGGAGGAGATGTAAATCAAAACCTTCATGTATGATATTTTTTTTTGCTCTAACTACTTAGAAAACAATGATATGGGGGCCAATTCACTACTTTAATAGCATTTCAACATACACATACGTCTCCACTGTGCGCATGCTCAATGACGTGTTTTGACATTCTTGTCCCTGGCTGCCGACAGAGCACTTCGCGTCTCCAAGTAATCACTTAGCATTATCATGTGTTCTAGCTTGACTCAACGTGGATCAGAATTTTGGCTATGAATGCACATAAAGGCAAACAAATTGAATAAAAATTTGGAATATATAACATGCAATTACCCAAAGCATTACCTTCAGTAATATCGATCAAGAAATGGGTAAGGCACCACAGAAAAACCTGATAGAGAGATATCTTCGTCGCGACGATGTCGCATTGTGCATGTTTGATGATTTGCATATGAACAGGCGTCACGTGCATATGAATAAGCAACCGTGCATATGAATACACGTACTTTCTATTCATACCTTTGTTTATTCGTCCCGACGATAAGCGACGATAGAGAAAGGATTCCCTTTCACTAATCGTCGCTCTTCGTCCCGACTTACTAGCTATTTTCAAAGTTCGGCTTCTGTTGTGCCTTGCGTTTCTTTTGTTAAAAACGTCGCATATCGTTCCCGACGAATCATTGTTCAACCGTCGGGAGACGTTCTGACTATATGGCTTCGTTTCAATGCCGTTCGTGTTCAAGTTTATGTTTTGTTCAGCTTTACTTGTCACAGCATAAAGCCTGTTATCCGTGTGATCTAAAATGTCGCATATCGTCCCGACGAATTACCATTACTGTACCACCGAAATTCCGTCTCTGTTCCATCGTCGAGCAACGTCCAAAACGCGTGGCTACAGCTAATCCGCTGGGTGATATGATTCGCAATGCCGAGTACGATAATGAATGGGAAGTTTTGTGTTTTCACGAGAAAAAAAAAAAGTATTCTCGCTGCTATAGATAATTGTGAATAACAGGCTGACTTTCTGTCTTTTGTGCAAATGGTAGTTACGGCGATGTGAAAGGAGACTTGACCGCAGTCGATAGACATTGAATTTGTATTATCTTGTCTTTACGCGTAGGAAACACGGCAGAGAGATTTTGTCCGGTTTACAAACGAAGACTTGACCATCGTTGCAAAACTTATTTGATGGTCGCCGTTCGTTGTCAAACTCCGACAACTTCTGTCATATTTTTGGCTGTAGAATACATTGATTTTTTTTTTGTTATTTGACACAACATTGAATCAAATATTTGTATTTTAACAACGTGTTTACCTATTTATTCTGTTGCGGCATTTACTTCAACTGGTCGTCGGTCTTCGCGTGGTTGTAATCATTGTTAACATTTATGTCGTATTGTAAAATTTTAGAGCGGGCGGAGAGATTCTGTCCAGCGTTCAAACGGGAATTCGACTGCAGAACTTGTTTCAGCTGTCAATCCCTGCTGACTGTTCTCATTGTTTGTTATGCTAAAAAAGGGATATTGATTTCATGTTGTCAACATACCAAAAATGTCAGCTGCATTCGCCTTTTAACCTTACTGTAAAGGCGGATTTTTTTTTTCACCCACTTTGCGCAACCAGAAACTAGCGCAAAAAGAAAATTATGCGAATGTTTTCACTTGCCATTATGTTTCAGGAGATGATGTCTTGGTTTCGGTAAAATACGAAACTCTCTTTCACGGCCAAGTGCGAAGAATTGGTTACTAAGATGGTTGATGGTAGCTACGACGACTTGTAAGGAAACTTGACTGTTATCGAATTAATTGTTAAGCTTCAGGTGGAGAGATTTTGTCCGACTTCCAAACGGGAACTAGACTAACATTCTTATACTTATTTCAGCTGGTTGTCTTTCTTTGTTAAACTCCGTTGACTTCTGTCATTTTTGTAGCTCCATAGAATACATTGATTTCTGTGTTCTTTGACACATCATTGAATCAAATCTGTGTATTTTAATACCAGGTTTACCTTTTTACTTTGTTGCGGCATTTACTTCAACTGGTCGTCGGCCTTCGTCATGGTTGCAATATAATTGTTAAAATTTATGTCGTCCTGTAAAATTTTAGAGCGGGAGGAGAGATTCCGTCCAGTTTTCGAACGGGAATTCGACTGAAGAACTTGTTTCAGCTGTCCATCCCGCTTTTGTCGATCCCTGTTAACTGTTCTTATTGTTTTTTATTCTTAGAAAAAGAAACAAAACAAAGAAAAAATTGATTTCATGTTGTCAACATACCATAGAATGTCATCTGCGTTCGCCTTTTAACTTTACTCTAAAGGCGGATTTTTTTTTCGCCCACTTTCCGCAACCAGAAACTAGCACCAAAGGAAAATTATGCAAATGTTTTCACTTGCCATTATGTTTCGGGAGATGATGTCTTCGGGAACACACACAAACACATACAAAATAAACCACACACACACACACACACACACACACACACACACACGCGCGCGGAACTCTTTTTTTCACGGCCGAGTGCGAAGAATTGGTCGCTATAAGCCCCTTTTACACTTTCACGGATTGCATCACGGATGACCATGGATCGTCGGTCTGGGATCATCCGTACTATTTCCGGCATGACCGTGTTGACTTCGTGAAGTCATCCGACATTATCCTTGATCATCCGGCATGTCCGCCGAAAAAAAAAAATGAGCTTGCTTAATTTTTCATCCCGGACATCACGGATGGAAATCAATACAAACTCTTCCTTGTCGGCACCGTCTACTCCGTGTTGCATCCGTATTCCTTCCTTGTAGGCACCGGCTACTCCGTGTTGCCTCCGTGAAGACATCGGAACGTCCGTATTAGCATTGGCTCCATCCGGGATGAGAAATTCGTGTATATTTTGCCAATACAAGCTCAGAAAGTCAATGAAATTTGCTCACATCTTCACCCATCAGTACAGCCAATCGACTCCTCTAGTAGGTTTATATCGCATGAGAATCTTCAAGTGACCCACACACATCTTCTTGCTGGTTTTTTTTTTTTTTTTTTTTTTTTTGGGGGGGGGGGTTGATTTGTCTTAGTTTGTTTTGCTTTGTTTATGTTGTTATGTTCCCGCAAAATGACATTTTGCAACAAAGAGATATGCCTTTATGATGTCGACAAGCAGATGCGTATGTAATCTGCTGTAGATTTTCTGGTGTGCTTGTTACATATTACTTAGCTCTGGAAGCATGTCGCCCAAGAATGATAAAGTATCAAAAGAAAAAGCAAATGTAATGTGTCAACTTTTTGGGGATATCCGCGTAAACACCGCGAAGGGACCCAGTTGCATCCGTGCTCTTCCTTGATATCCGTGTTAGCTCCGTATCGTTTCCGCTGTGGTCCGCGTTCATTCCTTGTCTGTCCGTGTAGGCACCGTACTTGTCCTTGTAGCTTCCGTACTTGTCCGTGTAGACAACCAGTTGGGACTGTATTCACACCGGCATTGAAAGGAAAATCGATATTTTGCATGCCGGAACACCACGGATGACGATCCGTGGTCATCCGTGAAGCAATCCGTGAAAGTGTAAAAAGGGGCTTGTGATGATATTAAAAGATGGTAGCTACGAGTTGTAAGGAAACTTGACTGTTAGTGATATAATATTGTTTGGCATCAGGTGGTGAGATTTTGTCCGACTTCCAAACGGGAACTAGACTAACATTCTAATACTTATTTCAGCTGGTCGTCGTTCTTTGTCAAACTCCGTTAACTTCTGTCATTTTTGTTGCTGTAGAATACATTGATATTTGTGTTCTTTGACACACCATTGAATCAAATCTTTGTATTTTAACACCGGGTTTGCCTTTTTATTCTGTTGCGGCATTTACTTCAACTGGTCGTCGGCCTTCGTGATGGTTGTAATATAATTGCTAAAATCTATGTCGTCCTGTAATACTTAAGAGCTGGAGGAGAGATTCTGTCCAGCTTTCAAACGGGAATTCGACTGCAGAACTTGTTTCAGCTGTCCTTTTCCGGCTGAGTGCGAAGAAATGGTCGCCAAGAAGGTTGATGGTAGCTACGACGAGTTGTAAAGAAACTTGACTGTTATTGATATAACAATATATTGTTAAGCTTCAGGTGGAGAGATTTCTCCGATTTCCAATGGTTTGTTTCATTTAACATATTAAAGATATTTTCTTTCAGTTACATGCATTCTTTCAAACGTTGGGGTAAGTTTACAATTATGAATGAGTATCTTATGCTTTGAATTGCACCATGTGCCCATTTCTATGCAAGAGCCAAATTTTCCTTTTCTTGAACTTGTTGGACACCTCAGTGTCTATATAGAATAGTTATTTCAGGCTAGAGAGGCGCATCAATTTTGAACTTTGTGTTTGAAAGGCTATTGTCATCTTAAAGACGACTTATAATGTCGCTCAAATCGACTGAATGGAGCAAGCCCTCTTACGATGCATGCTCGGATCTACAAAGACTTTATGGTCTAGTGCTCCGACATACCCAACAAAGAGACGGGACGAAAAGCATCGGTGTCTGTTTTCTCTGTTCTGTCCTCACCCTTTCCTCTATTCTTCTATCATCCCTCCTCTTCCATGATATCCCCGCCTATCATATAGGCTAACACTAGAGGCGCCTGCCCCCGGGAAAGGCCGAGACTTCACCGGCGTCGGCGGGCGGGTCCTCTACCTGCTTGCCGACGGGAACGGCGTAACCCTGCATGTCGGTGCAGGAGTATAGGCAGGCGATATCTTTTCTTAAAACGTGTCCCCTTTCTTTCTCTGTAAATATCTCGATTGTAAATATATATATATATATATATATATATATATATATATCGTTATTACTATTATTATTATTATTATTATTATTTTTATTATTATTATTATTAGATTTTGTAAATAATTAGAAGTATAGTGTAGGTTTTTATAATTGAATTTAAGTGTATATTTAAATTGAATATATTTTTTGGAGTAAATTGCCCACCCGGCACACCCGGCACAGCCGGCAGAGAGCTCCACAAAACTAAAAGAACAACATCAGCATCGGTGGTACACAGGATGTGGTTGCTTAGGCGACGCTTTCTATTGTCGGGATGGGGATGATGATGTAGGCGACGCTTTCTATTGTCCGGATGGGGATGAAGAAGGTTCTTTTATAACGTGAAACGTTCAGCGTAGCAAACTTAATCTCCTGAAAGTAGATAGCGGGAGTCCATTCAAAAAGAAACTGCCGCGTACTGTTGACGTGCTTGTACATTATACGAAAAAGCTATTCTTGCTTGTTGTGATGACTACACGCTGGCACAGCGGTATTCACACTGTTGCTGATCACTTGATGATCTGACAATTAACCTACATGTTGCATAATATTTTAAATGGGCCATTGGAAGTTTGACGGAAATTTGTATACATTGCTAACCATTCTCCTTTCGTCCGTGTATATGAATTCGTCAACATAGAATGAAATTTGAAGATTTGGCGCCTAATATATTTGAACCGAATTTTGGAATATGCTTCAGGTTCTCTTCCTGCAGATGTTAATCCCACAATGTCGATCAAATTATAAGACAGTTAATCTTTCTGAAGCGGTGGACACACAAAATTGTCATGTCAGTGATCATCCTAAGAATGATGTGTAAAGAAGACGAAGTTTAACCTTGCCTTTGGTTTTGTATTGTTTTACCGCTTAAGTTGCAACATGCGAACACAAGGTTTTACTGTAAAACGAGGAATAATTGCGTGCATGATAATTTTGCAAATTTCCCGAGAACCAAGAGATTAGCATGCAAGTGGAAGTTCTTGCCTACACTATATGCATTGAATGCCAGCGACAATAAGCATAATTATTATTTATGCCACGGATACTTTAATGATATTAAGAATCGCAAATCTTCAGTATTGCAGGGATGAACCATAAAAATCAAGCATAATCATGACTGTTTTATGCCAAATAACATTGTTTTTTTTCTTTTTTTTTTTGTTTGGGTGTTTTTTGGTTTTCCTCTTTTTTTTTGGGGGGGGGGGGGGGGGCGAGGGCGCCGTGGCACGGTGGATATTTAAGCTTCACGACTCCCAGTCGAAGGACCCGAGTTCAATTCCCTCCCCGCAGCGATTACGTCCTATTCCGTCCTATAGCAACTCTATATACGATAATAATGTCAGGCGGGCCCTCTGATAGCTAGAGCACTGATAGCATTGAAGAGGCTACTCTAATAGAGAAGACTTTTTTTGCAATTATCATCATTGTTATCGTTATTGTTATTATTATGATTATTGCGGGGTTGTTTTTTTTTTTTGGGGGGAAGGGTACTATTGCTACAATATCATTAGTCTTGCATGAATGCGGTTAGGATATGTTCTACCTCCTATCTCTTTGTAACATTCATCTATCATCTTCACAACAAATTTCAAGACATCATTATGTTTGTGTCATGTACTGTAAAAGTGGATATTTTCGCGCGACTAATTTTTCGCGTTTGGCCGGGTAAGAAGAGATTCGCGTGTTTTTAATTCCGCGGAATAAAGACATCACGCACAGGAACATACAGCAAGCAAAAAATATTCACGTGCTTTTATTTTCACGCTAGTTTCTGGTTGCGCGAAATTCGCGAAAATTTCAACACCGCGAAAATTTCCACTTTTACAGGTAGTAACTAGTTAGTAGGGATATTCATTTCACTTTGAAATACTGCGATAGTAATTGACATAATCAGACAATGATTATTTTTTTTTAGTATGACAGGAAGGGCTCATCGTGAATCCAAAACCCAAAGAGAAGTGCGATTTGAAATGGCTGAGATATAGGTGCCCGCCTTTTACAAGGATCGCTATGTTTCACTTTGTTTCTGGATATCTCTACCATTTCAGAACCGATCTTCACCAAATGAAATTTGATTTCCTGTCAGAATTGTATGCTCTTTAATATTTCTTTCTTTTCAAAGTACGTTGTATCTGTAAAAAGGCTAATAGCTGAATCCTCATCTCAACCAATTATACTATTTCATGCTTAACACCTTGAATATGCTTCTCTGCCCCTCGAAAAAAAAAATGCGGACAGTTTATCAGCATGTAGCACATTGATTTGATGAAACTGCAATACTGAGGCTGTACTTTTTTACATGTTTAGATTAGTTTCTTTTTGATAGCAGCGGAATAGTGTGCAATGAAAGCCGACTTATGGATGTTATCATAATAAGTTATCGAGTCTTATACGATACACTGTTACCTCTAATCTTTAATCATAATTTTGCGATTTTCGTCTTTTACGTTAACTTTCAGTATATATATTATGTATCAAAATGGACATGCGCCATTTTAGATATTGAATAGAGTTATTCTTGACTTTAGATATCAAATAGAGTTATTCTTGACAACGGTTTGTTACATTAAACATATTCAAAGTGCTTTTTTTCAGTACCATGCATTCTATCAAATGTCTAGTAAGTTTACAACTAAGAATTAGTATGCTTAGAATTGCACCATTGGCCCATTTTTATGCAAGAGCCAAATTTCCCTCTTTTTTGTACGCGGTGGACACCTCAGTGTCTAAATAGAATATGAGAATGATAGTTATTTCAGGCTAGAGGGGCGCATCAATTTTGAACGTTGTGTTTGAAAGGCTATTGTCATCTTAAAGACGACTAATGATGTCGCTCAAATCGACTGGAGCAAGCCCTCTTATGATTCATGCTCGGATCTATAAAGACTTTATGGTCAAGACATTCCCAGTAGTATACGCGAAAGAGACGGGACGAAAAGCATCGGTGGTACACAGGATGTGGTTGCTTAGGCGACGCTTTCTATTGTCGGGATGGGGATGAAGAAGGTTCTTTTATTATGTGAAACGTTAAGCGCGTGGTCATCTTAATCTCCTGAAAGTAGCTAGTACAATATAGGAGTCCATTCAAAAAGAAACTGCCGCGTACCATTGAATTGTATATCAGAGAGGCTTACAACCTGTTTCTTTTCTCGGACGAAACGCTAAAGCAGTCCTGCTTAGCGACGGCGTTCACGCTCCATCTCACGCACTACCATGAGAAGGAATAGCGATACCACGCATGATACATGAAAACATGTTTAAAAGGCGAGAAAACTAATGAAGTTTAAAGTTGACTTCTCCTTCCTCTTTCAGTGAAAACAGAATAATTGAATAGATCTATTGAAGCGGATTGTCACTGCTGCGAACGATCGCCATAGCATCGTTAGTCTTGCGAGCAAATCGATATCCTAATACTTTTGTTTTTGCCTGATAATATGAGTAGTAACCCTTTAAAGGACTCGTAAATTCGACGTTTCAAACAGTATAGTAAAACAATGAAATGTATTTCAAAAACATTTGGATGCGTTGGGTGTTAGCATTTAATAGCATCCATCTGCATTTTATTTTCCGTCCGTATTGCACACAGAAACGCAAGCAAACATTATACTGTGAATACGCTGTAAAGCATCGTATCATTATTAAAAGTGTATTCATTCTTCTTTTATTTTCAGCCTGCTTGAAGTAGTAGTCAAACCATGTGATCAGTTAGGCAGCCTATGTATAAAGAGAGTCGTTACTCAATATTCGTTTGATTTGTTACTGTGTGGTTACGATTACGAACGATGGTTATGAGTCCGAAACACTCGTTCATATTGAACTATATACATGTATAAAGGTCAAAGCTGTTTCGATAGTATAGCTCGGTACGAGTTCAAAACGCAATCGAAATCATCAGAATGCTATCATAGGCGGAAATTATAGCTGTGGAAAACTTGTATTAAATATAGGTCAATAAAGATTGCCATATCCAATCTCCGTAAAAAGTTTTGATTCATGCCATCCTCTGAGCATTTTGAGATATTTTGCTTGTGTTTTGATTATGTTACGATTTAGGTTTGAACTCTGAAAATTGAAAGGTGTGGTTACCTCAACGATGTCGCAGTTCCATTAACCATGATGGGTAAAGGGAATTCATGACTTTATAAGACTAATCCTTGCTAAATTGAAGATCAATTCTTTAAACCATCACTTATGTCTTGTAAATAGATACGTCTGTAATCATAACCAAAATGCCTTAGGAGACAAAAATCATCAAACGTTTATAAGCGTCATCCGACAAATTTACAATTGACAATGCAAATGTATGATTGCCCCATTTGCATGTAGCTGTAAGCTATCTTTACGTTGAAGTTAACTTCCCTCCTTGAGAAAAAGAAAAAAAGTCGGGTTTCGCTAGAGGTACTTATTATGAAACGGTATAAAAACAATTATCAAGAGATAACCTATACAAACATGAAACAAACGCATATTCTGTTCGTTATATGCATGGATCTGTTTATTTGTTTGTTTGGTCAGTATTTTAATGGCATTGATCTTGGTTTTTTTTTAATGGCATCGGTCTTGGTCGGGGGAAAGATAACAAAAAAAAATGTATCACTCTGTTATCAGATCAGGATGATTGCGAGAAGGGTGTACATGTATTCCGCCTTTTTTTATACAGGCAAACAATAAAAGCTTTGTATGCTATTATAAAAGCCTGGAGGCAAAAGTCAGTTTCAACGTTCAACTTATAGTAACCAATAGTTTATCCAGGCTCGACACTAACGGTGGCCCGGTGGCCCGGGGCCATCAAAAACGCACATCGGGCCACCAAAATTTCAGAAATGAAGACTTTGGTGGCCTGATCGGGCCACCAAAAAAGGACGGATTTTACCTGTGGGCCACCAAAAATAAGAGTTAGTGTGGAGCCCTGGTTTATAGGACATAAAGTAAGTTAGCGTCTCACTGACTGTGGTTCTTTTGTTTTGGAAAAACATGAACACAAAGGGGGTCTGATTTTTTTTTTGTACATAGTACTTGTAGCAGACATTTATGCAGATTCTCCAACAGCATCGCTCCATTACGTCACTTCCTGCTATCAATGGCGAAGAAAGGATGATGGCTGCTTGATTATCCATTCCTTGAGATTGCAGGAAGCTCACCTTTCTTGTGTGTGTGTTTCGTTGTGTGTGGTTCTGTGGTACTCAGTTACATGGCGTGAAGGTCCGAGTATTTTCATTCTGATTACACATTTCAATACAGGCAACTGATTCGAGTTTCGCAAAGCTGTTGAGGCAAATTCTTTGCACACTTGACCTCTGAACTGTCAGGTACACGTACTACACGAAAAAACATTCTTATTTAACAAACACATTTTGTGTAGCGACAAAGCTTTCTGTCATTTTCTCAAATAGGCCCTACTTCTAAAAGTGCTCTGATGAAGAGATTTCACAAAGAGAACACGAGTTAAAAATGGGCATCAGTTATTGTTCCGATTTCTCTCCCTGCCGGCAATAACTTATTCAATAAGTGTTTGGACTGGGAAGAGTACACATATATTCATTTGGCGAATTAGCGAATGAATTATTACACGAATGTCTTTGCGAAAAGGAAATTAACCTTGTATATCTCCAAAGATAAACTTTGAACAGCCTGTCACATAGTAGGGAACAGCTGATTATTATCATTATTTGAATGAATTATCTATTGATGAATCCAATAACCTTTGTAAATGTACACACGGAGAGCTGTCGTAAGTTCGCTATTTTGTGTTTTAGCTGTTATAAATATCTCACATTATATATATATATATATATATATATATATATATATATATACATATCGTACTTTGTGTCTACACTTTTCAAACGCCATTGTGCGTCATGCCAATCACCACTTCATGAAATGTGGTGCGTGTATATCGCCGATCAGAGTCTTGCTCAGCTCATCAGTATTGCGCAATTCTAAAGCCCTCGCCGCCGCACGCTCTATGCCTTTTGTCTTCAATGGGGTCAAGAGTTGTTGTTCAATGGGGTCAAGAGCAATGCTCATTAGCATCTTATGCTCTACAACGGAAGCGGAGTCTCGATCGGGCCAGCCTTTTGTCAAGGCCCTCTTGCTGTATGGTGAAGAAAGCCCAAATGCAGCTGAGTGGGGTTGCGCGCTGGCGCGGTCGGCTGGGCTCGCTTCGCTCGCCCATTACAGCGAGAGGGCCTTGACAAAAGGCTACGATCGGGCAAGAACAATAGGTGCAAAGCGCACCGTAAAGTCGATGGTTGGAAAAAAAAAATGTAACGGAAAAAAAATATATCAAAGCAACCGTGATTGGGGACACTTTTACTAATTTTTCACACTGAAATTTTCTGAACAGATAAACAAAACACCAAGGAATCATTATCCGTCATTAAATAACTTCCCTATTTGACCCGAGTAGTGCATCCCCTTCATCTCTGGCTCATTACTGGAAAACTCCACGTGCGACATAGTACTCATTGTGAGAGAGCGCCACACCGAATAGACGTCACCTAATAGGTTGCAGCGTGAAAAGCTTAAACTTCTTTAGACGAGCATGGGATCATTTTCTTATCTTTCTCTTTTTCCCTTTCTTTTATCTTCTTTCTTCTTTCCCCAATTTCCTTTCTTCTCTTCCTTTCTTTCTTTCCTACTATTTCTTAAATTTCGATCACACCCTTTATCCTTTCTTTGTTTCGTTACGATCATAATGTCGCCCTTTTCTTCTTTTTTTCCCCCCTTTCTTCTTTTCTTTCCTTTCTTTCTCTACATATGTAAAATAAAGAGAATATGTTGCGGAATCAACACAATAATCCTTACGTTTTGTTTTCCCGTTACCCGACTATTGCAAATAATGTCGAAAGATAACTTTACAACGAGAAATGACAGTGTTTGAGACAGAAAAAAACAACAACAAAAAACGGGAAATAAAGATTTGTTGGATTTTTTTTTTCATCACTGGGTAATACTGTTCCGTAGAATCTTTGGTTAGAGGGATTTAGCATTGCGTGCTGGCCAACGCGGCTCTAGCTGGAAGTCAGGGGATCGCGGTGATCGAACAGCAATTACTCGTTTACCTTCCTGTATATCAAAACATCCTTTGAACTACTGCGTATTGAAAGTAACGTGTAAAGGATGGAGAAAAAGACAGTTTGTTTTGAACAAAACAAGCACAAGTGTGATGATGGCACAATACCAATATACACACTGTCTCGAATAAAGAGAATCAGGCGCTAGTGTAGGACCTATTTTCATACCCATGAGGACTTATCAAATTAAACAAGTACCAACTTGCACCAAAATGACGAGAACGCTAAATAGAATTTCCGATCACCTTCGTAAATTTGAACCGAACCCGTTATCGCGAATTACGGCAAATTGCATGACATCGATCAAAACAACTCGTGACTATATCTGTTCGATCTGAAATTGAAATTAGCCTCCTACACTCTTAAAAAGAAAAGGGTAAATCAACATTTAAAAGGGCTGAGGAGTGACAACGTTTTTAAGGTAATGTTGCATTCACCCTACCTATCCAGCTGAATCCAACGTTAGATGTGCTAGATACAGCTAGAAAAAGGGTGAATACAACATTTTGAAAACGCTGTCGCTCCTCGCCCCTTTTATTTACCCTTTTCTTTTTAAGAGTGTAATGCTACGTGTTTTGGTTGAGCAACCGCCTCGGCAGACCAACGGACATTATGCGCAATATGTAATCATACAGCCAACTTCGCTTTCAGATTGTGTACGTGGCGGTCGTCGCAAAGCGAATAACTTTGGAGCTGTATTTCTTCATTTATTTATCTATCTTTTATGGCATTCAGTTACATATATATACCATCCATTCAATCCTAGATTGGAACTACTTTCTCGATGTTTTCCTCTCTATCTGTCTTTCGGTATATGCAATGCTGAATTTCGTGTAGGATATTTTCTGCTATTACTTTTCGAACAAGAATCCGCCCTAGGGCTGGGTTCCACTGCCGATCAAATCTGCATGTTATGATCTATAGTCCGACAGAGTGTTAAAAAATATCGTGTATAGGAGGAAGCCAAAACCAATGTCGATCAAGGTAGATCGATCACATCCAGATCGATTCCGATCGCGTCCTTGTCGAGAGAGATTTGATTGGCAGTGGGAATCCATCGTTTCCATACTTGACTTCATGTATAGTTGCTATTACAGGGCCTACAGTTCGGGACATAAAGTCAAACTTTCGTTTTATAGGCCTATACTGATGGTATTACGCGTGCATTGATACATAATAAAAGCATTTCCTTCCTTTGTACGTTAGCGTGGGGACGATTAGTGAAGTTCACCACGATAATAATGAAAGGCTTGACCGTCCAAGGAACAATGAAAGCAGTGTCCAGCTGTCTTGAAAGACACCATCCTGGCGGAACAATACAAGAAGAATCGAATAAGACACGCTGATTCAACAACACACACAACGAGACTCGTTTTAGACACAGCTCGCAGTGGGTGCGCTCGCTTGTGAGTTGGGGTATCCCTCTTGCCAACTAGCTAAGAAATCATGTAAGCCATTTTAATAGTGTAAAATTTGTATGAATTTTACATACTAATTTTGGTGCAAACACCACACATCACGAACAGCTTCTTAGTGTAACTGATTAGGCCTATGATAACACAAGCAGTTGTATGGGCATAGTATTCGCGCTGTTACGTCACTGATAGGCAATCACGGGACGGATACACTGATTTGGTCCATCAACAAACATCAATTAGAAAAGCTATCTTTTTCGATTCTCTGATTAGATAGAATGATGTGGAATCGGGTTCTTTAGTGTGATCACTGTAAAGGTAAGATTATATGCCTAACTAAGACTTGACTCATTTCAAAAGAGCGCGTACCCTTATGTGATCCCCAAAATTCATAAAGAAAGGGGGAATGGAGTAGGGGATATAATAGGCTTTACCAAACATGCCAAATGGAGCAGCATCGCGCTGTCGACGATGCTTTTAACACATGTCCGAAATCATTAATTTTCCTTCAAAATATATGCAGCTGAGAGTGATCAATTTCACTAACATAAAAGTCTTAATCTCATTTCGTTCTGTCCCTTCTTTTTCATTAATAGAAACCATAATGATGAACGAGGATTCAAATCCTTAGGTTGTGGCATTTCTATTGCGTTTGACGGTTAAATTGCGGTATTGTGAAGGTTTCCAATAACAGGACACATAATTCGCTGTAATTTAGATCAGCTGTAGAACGCGGGCATCCAATATTGATCATTATTTAAAGAAATATTTGTGAAAGATCGTGAAGATATCTTACGATACTCAAATTTACATAATCATACTACCAAATACCCAACGTCGAAGAGCTCTGCAAACTTCATAGTTGTGTTGATGATATTAAACGACAATTGACTGAAAAAAAAATCATATCAATGAGATACTTCAACAGACTAAATAGAGAAATCACAGGCCTGCTTCTTAACTCTTTATGTGCCATGGTGGAAACACCCTGTGTGCCACGTTATTCTGAGACACGAAGGTAGTCATGCTTTGAGAAAGAATTCTGTTTTTCCAATTTGTATAACTTCTACAAATTTCTGTTAAGATGGGCGTAATAGTAGGCAAAATTAAGGAGGAATGCCAAGCTTTGTTTCGATATAAATTGTATGCCGACTCTATTTTCAATTTTTTTTTTTTTTTTTTTGTAATGACCAGTTGCTACATTACTATAAAGGCATGACTTTTGCACATTAAACCGTGACAGAAACATAGAATGTACGAGTAAATCTAGTTGGGAACATCGCTTGATAGTCGTTCACCACATAGAATGCAAGTATGTTAGTATGAGAGGAACAAAAGCACGAGAAACGCTTTCATTAGGTGCGTCTTCACCAGCTCGAGCTTGCGGGATAACCTGCTATTCCTGATCCGAAGAATTTGCCCGATCAGAAAATTCCTCTCAAATTTCGCTCCAAAAGACCCTAGCAGCGCGCTATTCCGATCGGAAAATAAACCCCCGATATCTTGGGATTTCTTGAAAGATAAGGGCTTTTTACACTTATGTTTCTTAACCCCGGACTTTCTCTGACCCAGGACTATCGTTAGTCCCGTACCAATTTTTTCAGCTTTTTACACTCGCCAATTAGTCCCGTACTATCTCTTGTCCGGGGCTAAGGAGAAAACTGACCTTTTTACACTCGTATTTCTTAGCCCCGGACTTTCCAAACCACATGAATATTCATAATTACGCTGTGTACTGTACACGTACACGCACGCACCGGCAGCACTTGATTACCTCGTTTCTGATTGGTCAGTGAGGGTCGGACTTCGTCTCCGTCGCTTAGCCCAGGATTATTTTTTCGTTCTGTTTACACTCACTTGCTTGGCACCGCAATTGCTGTGCTAGCACCGCAATTACGGTGCTAACCCCTGCTATTTTGCAGGGCCAGATAGTACCGTACTATCGGTGGGGCTAGCCCACTTTGGCAAAAACGAGTGTAAACAGAAAGTGGGCTAAGGATAGTCCCGTACCAACGGTGGGGCTAAAGCCCCCCCCCCCCCCCTTAGCCCCACCGTTGGTCCGGGGCTAAGCAAAGATTTACAAGTGTAAAAAGCCCTATAGCCAGCTAACTCTCGCTATAGCGTGCTAACACATTCCAGCTCACTTCGGGCTGACTTCTCTGATCTCCCAATTGCGCGCTATATTTCAAGCTCGAGCTGATGAAGACCCACCTATTGTGCCGCGGGATTAGCAGTAATTAGCGGTTTATTGATCCGTCTTGGCGGCTTTGTTTGTTTAGCAGAATATGCGAAGTTGGCACGCCGTCGACTGAGTCGGAGGTGCGAACGTGGCACATAAAGAGTTAAAGAGTTAGTATTGATATTATACACTCGATTTATTTAGTGCTCCACTGTGAATCGAGCGTAAAAATACAGTTTTGGTTATTGCTGAAAGCAAAACAGAAGAACACTTCGAATCGCAGCGTTTATGATTATATCATTATGCTTTACTTTAATGTAGCTTGTAGATACATGCATAGTACTTCCCGTGTCCGAGGCACTCGGATAGAGGTCATGAACTTCATGTCCAGTTTCATCATTTTTAGTATGTCAGTGTAGTTCATTCGTTTAATGCTAGATTTCATCAGCCCCCCCCCCCCCCCCCCCATGCTGAGTCTGATATATCAATTCCCGCCTTCACGATGTGCAAAATAGCGCGTTATTGAACATGCTCCAATACTCGAGGTTTTTTTTTTCCAACTTCTCAGACAAAAGAGCGTGCACGCGAGGATTGTACACTTTTTGGTTCAGACGCTCCAGCCACCCTCGGAAAGTTGAGGGTTTTTTTTTTGCAACCGTTCACACGTACAGAAAATAATCCGCTTATTGCCAATCGATGAAACTATTGTTCTTGTGCCTCACAGTGGTGTGGAGAGCACGCTGTTGTTAATGATGAGAATAAAAGAACTCAATCAAGTTTCTAAACCCGACCGTTCGAGTACTGCCGGAGCAAATACCGCGCTCATTCAGAAATATCAGCAAGATTTCTGAGGTTATGCATCGCGCTACTGGTTCGCACTAATTTTCTGTTGTGTGTGTGTGTGTGTGTGTGTGTGTGTGTGTGTGTCCACATGTGCAAAAGACTGGAGTTTGCTAAAGGGTAACAAAAATTGAGTTCTGTAACATGCTAATTTGTGTACGTGTGAACCCCCTATTACAGGTATGTTGTAAGACTTTTGTTGGACTTTCCTACAAAAGGAGGTTTGATTCTAGCCTGCTCGCTTGCTGTGTTCTATCATTTATTTTGCAGTAACGTGTCTGTTTGTATTGCTGGTATGCCATACGGAATATTGTACCATGATTCCACCTTCCTGCATGGGGACCGTTTCATGAAACTTTTTGTCAGTGATTTACACTGACAACTGTTAAAAGCTACTGAAATCCTTGCGTCTGATTGGCTGATGGCAAATTTGTCGGTGAAAACCTCCGACGAACTCGTTGATGAAACGCCCCCCCCCCCCCCCCCGTTGATCTACTTTGCGATTCGTTTGCTTTGTATACGCCCTTGAACGGGTGGCGGTTTTTTTCCTCTCTCTCTCTCTCTCTCTCTCTCTCTCTCTCATGTCATGATGATGATAGTCGTGTATTGAATGTTATAGGATATGACTATAAAACTGATCTGAATAGCAATGGTGATGACAATTACTACTGCTGGCATAGTGACAGCTAAATGAACAGATGTTTCCTTGTTCTGATTTCACCTCTCCCTCATTTCTCACTCTTGTTTGCCCCCTCCCATGAATGATAAAAAACAACAACAACAACAACAACACAACAACAACAACAACAACAACAACAACAATGGCCACGACAAATCATATCAGAGGAAATAATGGCAGAAGAAAAAAACTGACAACCCTTCTAGTGTAAATTTCTGCGAAAACAGGTGGCCCCCCCCAAAAAAAAAAATGCGCGCACTGCAACTATTTCAGGTTATAAGCAGTCTGTAAACCGACCGAACGGCATAATTCTATTAAAATGTCGCCTTATCTTGGCTTCTTTAACAGTAAAAAAACCACACGTTGAACAGTATTGGTGTATTACACATTAATGCTAACACTAAAACAAAACAAAGGGGTTATTCGTCGCTTCATACTTACAATCAAATCACGTGTCAAAATAAAATAATGATGATATAAAAAAGGTCCCGAATGCCGAAGAAAATATCGCTTTCCTAGATGCCGCTGCAACAAGCTGAAGTTTATAGTGTAAGAGCTATACCTACCCAATTACACAACGGTACTCTCTTAATTTCTAGGACTTAATTTTAAATCTTTCTTACGACTTAAAATATTTTAAGTCTTTAAGACTTATTTTAGGTGGCTTCGATTAAAAGTTGAGTGTCGAAGCTGTTCGCAATCTAAATCTAACAAGGACTTAAACTTTCAGCCAATCAGATGACTTGTAAATGACGTCATGCGCTATCTTGAACCGCCTAAAACCGGAATTGGCGCTGGCCGTCACTTTGCTTCATGCGATGCTAGATAGCGTAGTCATACACACACATTCAGTGCACAATATGTACATTGTACATGTACTATAGTACTTATACCTACCATCGACCATTTGCAAACAAACGCTATTGACTCGAACAGTTGAGTTGGTCTTGAAGGCAGAAGTCATGCAGGCCGGAGTTTTTTGAGGGTATGATCTGACGGAAGCTTGACCAAGTTGCTTAAAGGTGAGCATATTACTGTATGAATGCTTAAGAATGTGTTTGATAACTCTGGGACTCAGTAACCAAAGATAAAAGATGCTAAGATGTGCACTAACCGCCCTACATTTTTTTTTGGCAAGTTTGAGCCTTGCCACTGTATTATACAGCGCTGTCCATCCCTGTTCAGCGCCAGTGCTAACGTTAGCTGTTCATGGCTAATGACAGGTGTCTATCCAAACATTGTAACAAGTTACATGACATTGTAGGCTAACGTTATACTAGTATTCCGTGGGGGCTCTATTTCGGTGAAACTGCAAGTACAAGTGTAATAATACAGGGACTCTTATAAAGCGCCCATTCTACCTAATGATTTACGATGTTGGTGTCTTGACTGAAAGGTAAAGCTATGGGCATAGGCTACTGTAGCGTAGGCCTAACTGTCGTCTAACACTGAGTAACAGTAACAAGTTAGTGTCAGTTCACCCCTTCCTACACTCTTGTAAGGTTTAATTTATCAATTTCTACGTAGAAAGGCACAGTTCTAGGCCTTATCATGCCCCACTATGCTGTGATAAAATGTAGGGCATATGCTGTTAGATAGGTTTTATTTTTAACGTTGTGTTTAGGCCACCAATAGTACGTAGACCCTATGGGCGCTACAATTGAACTGCGACCAGCCCAAACACGAAGCCCCCTGTGTGATGAGCACCCCAGGGTTTAGGGCGCCAATGTTGCAATGCCAGTGCAGTGGCGTCAAGCTCTGAACTGTAAAAACTTCTATCGCATGGGCCATATTGGCTGACATCACCAATTTCCATTGACTCCCGTATTAAAATAGGGGGTCTACAATTAATAAACAGTTTCTGTTCCATTGCATGACTAGGTCTACTGAGTCTGATGTCACAATAACAATTACCTTTGGCATGTGCACTCAACACTCTTACTATCAAGCGTGCATCATGTCACTCATTTTACTGGAATAATCAACTTCAATGCTACTTGCACTCGGCTGCGTACATGTGTATGTAATGTGAATGTGCTACTGATTTGCATTCCATGAAAATACTTCTATTATTATTACTACCACTCAGTAGTAGGCCTGGACACCTAGGCCTTATGGTTGCCATTTCTGCACTGAATTCAAGACTCTTTCTTGAACTAGTAAGTCTGTTTATTAGTGTTATTGTTGAAGGCGTTGTATGAAACAAATAATGTATGGGATTAACTCGTGCAATGGAACAAGATTTCGCACCTGGATAAAAGGTATTCTACTCCAGTTTTTCTCTTTGTAGCATAATCAATGTGGTGATCTGTGTTTGAGTAGAAGGATCTAGACTTAAAAATTCTACAGATCTACACTTCTGGCTGAGATGTATGCATTAAGCATCACATACACCAATGAGAGAATGTAGTGAAGTTTTACAATATATGAGGCCTTTTTTTATTTTTTACTTTTAATATTTTTTAAGATAAAGGGAATGCAAATTACCTGTTATTTGTATAATTTGTACTCCAAGGAGTACTCTGTCAGGACTATCCCTTCTTGGTGTTTAGATATGCAAGACATCCCTGGTATTTCTAAAAATTGATTTTAACGATAACATCTGAAACAAAAATCAGAGATATCGGTCTCATTTTTTCCTCCAGCATGAAATACAACCCTCGAGACCAATAAGAAATAATTAATTACATAAAAATCTAGAAATGTGGCTATGGCGACCGTTTATACCCCCGAAGCATATTTGTTTTCTTCCTTTTTTTTTTGTCAAGCGTTTCTGTTTTTCATTTTCCACTTCCTTATCACTGATATTTCACAGTTTTTGTGTTTATTTTCAGATCAATGTGGACTTTGCCCAGTTGTACCGAGAAAAGTACAGGAGATGGTGAACAGATGGGGGCCATTTTACGTCAATAGAATCTTGCACTTGCCAAGCGAAACCACCCTTAGTTGCAAGACATCGTAAGAAGATGTGAAGACATGGATGGAGACAGTAAGTCCTTCCGCCAATCCTCATAGATCTTGTGGCATTGATTATAATTACTCGAACAATTTCTGTCCAAAGTGTAAGAGTAAAACTTACTCATTTGTTTATGCTTCATTGCTATTACACTTTTCAGGAAAGTGAATGTGTACGAGTTTGCTCTTCATAGACTGATATTGATAATAAGTCGAAAACTGAATGTTAGGGATTGTCAGAGCTGATACAATACATCATATCTAATATGTTAAAGAGAATGGGTGAAATACGTAAAGTTGAAAAAAAAATTGTATTGTGTTCCATTCTATAGGAATTTTGTGGAATGTCACTACTTGCAGCGATGCTTCACAGACCCAACATCCCCATGTAGAAGAAAGGGAGAGGACCTCTCATGCTCCCGAGGGATGCCCAGCAGTACCTGGTGCAGAATGACTATGTGCCTGTAAGTACAGTATATGCTTAATGTTTATAGACTTGAAATCAGTTTATGATCAAATCATTGAGCTTCCAATTTTGAGAATTATCAATACATATGCATGTTTCATTGGGCTTTTAAGTACCAGCTCATGTTTAGAGAAGAATATTTGAGCTTCGTATCTTACAAAGCAAGACTCGTGTAGAATCTGCATGTACTCAGTAACAGGTGGAATTTAAAAATCTGAATTTCTCATGTTGTCGTGAGAAATGCAAAGTTTTCTTCTCTGATATATCAGTGTTTTTGAAGCGATTCTTCTCAAACAAACTTTAGAACATTCAGCAATGAGTATTGTGTAGGGGTATCTACCGTGTTTTGACAGTTTTCTTTTAAATTCATTAAATTACGGATTAAAAATGCATGCTGACTTCTATTGATTTGTAATAATATGTACATCAAATATCTTATGAGTCTGGAACATGTAAATATCAAGTAGGCCCCACCCCGATGATGGCAAAAAGTAATCTGATTTCTGGGAATTTTTTTCAAGGCTTTGAGGTTTACCAGATGAGACAAAATGTTTTAAAATAATATGTTCCGAAATATATCAAAAATATTTACTTGTACATCACAAACTAATAGTTATGTGATGAATATGTTATTAGTACATTGTATTTAAGATCAATATGTAAAATTATATTTTAATATTTTTTCCCTCCAGAGTGCCCTCTCACTGAGAACTTAACTTCCCTCTATGTGATGCAAAGTTTATTTGATAATAATTGTAGCCTTTGTCATTTGCTCAAACGATTCAAGTGAAATTTAGTTCGAAATATCAGTAGTGCTATACATGTTTAATCTCTTTTCAGGTAGGAACCAATGTTCATGGCATTGCTGATGCAGAGACTCCAACCCCAGCCCCAAGCATCTTCTGATCTGGAGATTCTCCCACCTGAAAGCCCTAGCAAACGGGAAACGCCAAGTTGATCCGCGCTAAACGTATACATCACGAGCGAGAAGCGCGAAGTTCAGTGATGCTAAAGATGCCACCTTCAGCCAGCCCTGCTTAGTCAGATAAGGGAGTGACTAGACGTACATCCAGTATTTTTTCATCCTGGACAAGACCATACTAAATCCAGGCTGGAGATGACCGGAAGCAAGAATTTGACAGACTCTTTAAAGCCCACTGTGTCTTCATCGTCAAATATGCTTGGGTGCTTGAAGCATTCTTTGATTTTGTGGCGGCATATTCATGTACTGCTACAATCCCAAGTGAGGGCTTCGTTCTGGGCATTAGCCACGAACTTCAAGAACACGTCAGTGTATGAGGCTAGTAAGATTTTCCGACATTGTGCCACAAACCCATACACACAAGAAGCATATCTGACTTGCCCTGATGTGCAGCAAAGTTTTCTTAATTTTCGGTGAATTCTTAAATCAAAGTAACACAGGTAAAATGCTGCAATGTTTCCTTTGAAGATACTATCATGCATAATGTTTGACTCATGGATATTGAGTTATGTTATGTGTGCCTCACTTTTCCATTTATATTGAGCTACAAATCCATGCACACAAGAAGCATGTCTGTCATGCCCTGGTTGTAGTAAAGTTTCCTTGTAATTTTTTTTTGTGTGCATTTTTAAATGAAAATAACACAATAAGGAAAGTTAATGGCGCAATGTTTCCTTTAGAGGTGCTATCATGTATGTGTGTGCCACACTTTTGCATTTGCATTGCTACGTGAACATTTCAACAATATTTCAAGTTTTTATACATGTCCAGTTTCAATTTATTTATTGTTCATCTTTGGCTTGTTTTCTGTATATTATGTCTGGTTGATGATGAAAAAAAAAAAAAGTAATGCCAGATCCGCATTGATTTAAATTGAAAGAAGAAAGTTTAAGTTCCCCTGAACACTTTTGTAATTATTCAGCGATTACCTAATTTTCATCACTTCCACAGTGTTGTTGAGCCATTGTCCATCACATTTATTGAGCGCTGATTTGTTGCTATTTTCATTATGACGTTGTGGCTAAACACTTTAATATGAAACTCTCTATTTATAAAGAAATAAACTTTGGTTTTCCAGCCAAAGTATGTGCTTGAACCCATGAGGAAGGATAGATTCAGCGCAGATGGGCACCTTAAACAAATTTAGAGCATTTGACTTGAAATTTGGCACACATGACCACTGTGGTATATAGATATGGAAACAATGTGGTGAGCAATGCGTTGCCATGGTAACAGCTTTTTTTAAACCAAAAAACATACAAAAATATTGTGGATTCAGCTAACTTAGAATAGTCTTCGAGCATTTAGCTAGAAATTTGGCACAAAAGACCACTGTGGTATATAGATGTGTAAACGTATTCTTTCGTAAGTGTCGATCAATGTGTTGCCATGGTAACGGCATATTTTGAATGAAAATCATACAAAAATATTGTGGATTCAGTTAACTCCCTCACTCTTTGAGTAATTGGCTTGACATTTGGCACATGCAACAACTTTAGCATATAGATGTGCAAACTTAATCTTTCATCAATGGTGAACAATGCGTTGCCATGGTAACAGCATCTTTTCACTAAAATGCATACAAAGATATTGTGGATTCATGTAACAACCTCAGTCTTTGAGCATTTAGCTTGAAATTTGGCACACCTGACCACTATGGTACGTACATGTGCAAACTTAACCTTTCGTCATTGTTGATCATTGTGTTGCCATGGTAACAACATAGTTTGAATGAAAATCATACAAAAATATTTTGCATTCAGGTAACTCCCTCAGTCTTTGAGCATTTGGCTTGAAATTTGGCACATGCAACCATTGTAGTTCAGAAATATGCAAACTTCATATTTCATCATTGTTAAACAATGTGTTGCCATGGTAACGGTGCATTTTCAATGAAAATCATACAAACATTTCGATTCTCCTGTTTCTGTTTAGAGCATTTTGGCTTCAAATTTGGCACATGTTACCTCTACATTACCTAGATGTGCAAAAAATCTTTTGTGACTGTGGAAAATGTGTTGCCATGGTAACAGTATATTTTGCATGAAAATGATACACTAATGTGAATTCAACTAAACCCCTCACCCTTTTAGCATTTAGCTTGAAATTTGGCACATATGACGGCTATGATATAGGGCCTATAGTTGTGCAAACTTCATTTTTTTCTTGATGTCCAACATTGTGTTGCCATGGTTACACAATTCTTAGTAAAAACCATAGAAATCGTCAGTTTATTTATCTTGCTCACTCAGTTTTTGAGCACTTGATTTGAGAGGTGGAACAGTGCATTGCCATGGTAATTTTTTTCTTTATTAAAAAGTAAGAAAAAATAATCCTGGTTGAGCTAATTCCCTCAATTGTGGGTGGGGGTATATTAATCACAATGAGTGATAATTCTAGTTAAAAATTCAGATTGCATCACTTCAACATAGTGCTTTGTTACAAGATATGACATCAAAGTAATTAAGAAACTAGTGGTCCATCTCACTTGAACAGTCTCTTGAGATGGTTCCCTGTCATCAGTTGAGATGGATTCTTAAATATCAATAGATTAAGCAGGAATTTGTATATTCTTTTGTCAAACATTTTGTCTACCAAAGTGCAGTATGGAAATGTACTTATGTAAATCCATTTCAGACAATCGATATTCAAGGAATTTTAGAAGTAAGTTTAGAATGTTAATTGTTATTTGAGCTTCTTAATGTTTTAAGGTGAATTTACTTCAGAGTTTACATAGATCTTGCTCCCTACTGTTGTATGTAATACAGTTTGGATTCAATTGTAAATTTTCCCTACGGAATAGTGGAAAAATTAGGGAAGTCCGGTAAGAAATAAGGAAATGTAACACGTTTTCAGAAAACATTTCTTGACTAGTCCGTATGAATATGCAAATACATGCAGGTGAAAAGTGTAAAAATATTTTGAAGGAATGACATCATCAATTCCCTCATTTGGACGTTCATAAAGACTGGACAAGATCTGTTTTCTGGAAATGTGTGAAGTTGAAAAGAGGCATATCTTCCTTATTTTGTAGCTGATTTTCATAGTCTTTACACCATTCTGTGTAGGGAAATTTCTTCTCTTTTCTAATTTGATTACACTAATTTTGGCCTTTACTTCCCTCTTGATTAAATTTATACTATGCATCATTCCAAAAAATCAAATAATTCTTTAAATTGCATGCATGGGACGTACAAAGCGTGTAAATCTAAATGTCAACTTAATGGAGGCTATATTGTTTATTACACAGCATCATTTCTAAAATTTAAGTTATTAGAATTCATATATAATCTTATATTTGTTCATAGTTTCCATCTTACGACTTAACGATGCTCACCAGGGAAAGAAATACATAAAATGAAAGTGAATCGAGTTGTATGGAGTCATCTTGCAAGATTTTTAAAAAAAGTGAAAAAAAGTAATCTATTTGGCAATGAAGGTTCCAGTCATCTAGTAACTTGTTTACAGAACGCAGTGAAAGAAGCATCAGTAACATGAATGTGAAGATGTGACCATCTGAGACTATTGCAAAATATGCTCTGTTTTCATCATGTCGTATTTCATTTTTTTCTGGAGCCTACATGTGTATGACAATCATCTGTATATTTTGTAACTTATCAATGTTTGTGAAAAATGCATCAGTTTGATTTTGTTAAAATAAATAGACCTTTACATGTGAAGAAAGTGCATCAATTGGCTGTCATTTTCAGTAGTCTGAGTTTAAATCCATGATGGATTTATTTGAAATAAATCCAAGGAAGGCTTAAAATAAGTCTTTCGTCGTTTAAATCCAAGCTGGATTTATTCTAAAAACAAGTCTAAGAAAGATTTAAATGTAATCTAATAAGACTTAAAAAATAAATCCTATAGACTTGAAATTTAAGTCGAACATAGACTTAAATTTTTAAATCCTAGCTAAGACTTACTTTTAAGTCCTAAGGTTTTGTCTGTATTTACAGTCCGCTAGGACTTAAAGCAATAAATCCTTAGGACTTAAAAATAAATCCTAGAAATTAAGAGAGTAGGCCTACATAATATCATGGCAACATATATTGAAACTTCTTTCGATCTCACACTCATAAAATCTGCGTACCACTGCGTGTGAAAATTAGAATGAACGTCACGGACATATCAACTGAGAAGTTCCTCTAGATACTTCTTCCCGACTTGGCGATCATCAAACAGTAAAAGACGTGACTATTAATTTATTTGTATCGAATGTAAACTGTTTACTGTAAACGAAAAAAAAAACTATACGGAGTGCCTCCTCCGTTTATTGTCTTTGCCGTAACCATGGACCTACTACGAAACCAAACAAGAAGCACGCATGGACGGCGCGTTTCATTGAACTTGTAGTCCAAGAGCATTAGGTCAAAAAAGGCCTAAACCTGGACATTTTTGGTAACAAGCTGATTTTTTCAGGATAGGTCCAGAAAAATGTCTAGAATAACATACTAAAAGTCCTCATGAATCCTCTTTGAGCGTTTTCCGCAATCCAAGATGGCGTCCAAAATGGCCGCCATTTCCAAAAGTTCTTATAACTTTTCAACCAGAGAACCCAAATACAAAATTTAAATGTCTAAATATATGTTTTGAAGCATGAAGAACTCGATAAAACACATATCAAGAGATGTTGATGCACGCAAGTACCGAAATCCAAGATGGCGTCCAAAATGGCCGTCATTTTCTGAAATTCTTATAGCTTTTCAGTCAGGTAACCCAATACGAAATTTAAATGTCTAACTATATGTTTTGAAGCATGAAGAACTCAATGAAACACATATCAAGAGATTTTGATGCACGCAAGTACCGAAATCCAAGATGGCGTCCAAAATGGCCGCCGTTTTCTGAAATTGTTATAGCTTTTCAGCCAGGTAATCTAAATACAAAATCTAAGTGTCTAGATATGTTTTGAAGGATGAAGAACTCAATAAAATACATATTAAGAGATGTTGACGCACACAAGTACCGTAATCCAATATGGCAACCAAAATGGCCACCATTTCCTGAAATTCTTATAACCTTTCAACTAGAGAACCCAATACACAATTTAAGTGTCTTTACAAGTTTCGAAACATGAATAACTCAATAAAATACATATTAAGAGATTTAGACGCACGCATGTACTGATTTTAACGCTCGAGCTCTTCCTAATATGGAAAATGGGGTGCAAAATGTCACAATTTTATCTCACAATTATGTAAATAAATGTCAATATATTTCATAAGAAACTTTTTATTTAAAATATAGTCCTTATGTGTAAAGTATACGAATAAAAGCATTTGCATGTTAACCTCAAGGAGTGTGTCCTTGTTACGAGAGAAATATTTCACCAACAGATTTGTTGCTAAACAGAAAGCCTACTAGAAGGCAATATCTGTTTACCACATGGTCTATTTTCGTCACCTTAAGCACATGAGATGAAAATTTAGCGCTAGCCCCTTTTTACTACCAATGCATTTGATGTCTACAATGAGGTGAGTTCCACTTGAAACTGTCAGCTATCACTTGAGAAGTAAAAACAATTCTTTGAAAAGCAAAGTTACTGGTACATGGAGGATGGATACTCCTCTACCACACGAGGGACCTTTTTTCTTTCTTGTTTTTACTCGAAAGTGAAATACATAGTGCAAACGTTTGGTAAGATATTGAATTATTTCCATCAAAGAGTAGGAAATTGGATATAAAGTAGTATTCAGGGAAATGGGCAATATGATTATGGAAGGGTGTGGAAGGGGGGGGGGAGTCCCCTCCCCCTCCCCCCCCCCAACATGAAGGAGATTTTGCATTTTCAGACCTGATATTCAGACATCTGATCAAGGAGCTACGAGCTCCTTGATCTGATGCACCCTATTGGTGAAATATTAAATTTTCGTTTCCATCAAAAAAGGAACAAAAAGATATACAATCATAGAAGTGCGCGGTTATAGGGTTGCCTGCTCCCACACGAGGGAAAATTTCGTATTTTCGGACTAGAAATTCACAGAGCTGTTGCATCCATTTGGTGAAATACCCGATATTTTTTTTCTACTTGAAAACGTTAGGAAAAATATATATTCAGGAAAGTGTCGGGGAGGGAGAAGTGTGAGAGGAGAATACTCCTTCCCATACCTCGGAAATTTTTGGATTTTCCAATTTGAAATTCAGAGATTTAGCGCACTCTTTGGTGAAATATCTGAGATTTGTTTTTGTCCTAAAAGTAAGAAAATATGAAGAGCTTGTTCGCAAAAACCGATAAGTCTATATATTTTCCAAATGGAGATATTTGCGATTAAAGGTCAAGAAAAATAAAGAGAATAATGAGAAAATTTTTGCTTCTTTTTACCATAACTTAAAAAATGTACCTTTATGTAGTCACCAATATATCATTTAAAAGGTATTATTTTGTACTTCATTACAGAGACCGTACCTCAAAATCTTCAAAAATGGACTTATCGGTTTTTGCAAACAAACTCTTCATATATACTTATGGAAATATGCGGGGGAGGTGTATGAGGTGATGCACCTTTCCACAAAATGGAGATTTTTTTTTTTTTTAGATTACAAGTTTCATGGTGCGCTCTGTTGGTGAAATACTAGAGTTTTGTTTCTATTAAAAAGTGTAAGTAGAATAAAGACTAGAATATTCAAGGCAATGAGCTAGTAGATGATGGGGGGGGGGGGGGTCACTTTCGACTGGAGGGAGTTTTGCATTTCGATGATCGTCGTTAAAACGGCCTAATGCACCTTTGGCGTTATATAGAGAAAATTATCCATCCTCGAAGAGTAGATAATAATAGTCTCAATATCCCCATCCTCCACCGAAACGAGGGAGCTTTTACACTTGAATAGAAATGAAATAATTATATCATTTACACACATTAATTTTGATGGAATATTTGGGAATTGTTAATCAAAAGGGGAATTTAATATATATTGGGGGAAGTGAGCGGTTGAAGAGTTAGGGCAAATTACCCTTCAATATGAGGGAACTAACTTTTGCATTTTGTAAGTGAAAGATCTAGTGCACACTTTTTGATGACAGATTCGGAAATTTGTTAATCTCAAAAGTGTACAAAGTCTATGGAAAGGGGCCGAGCGAGGGACGTTTAGCATCTTTATGATTGCAACTGAATGACAAAGTGCTGAATGACAAAGTGCAAATACTTCAGGTTGAATACTTGGAAAATAATGATGTACAGGCCACCACCTTCCCCAAGGAGGAGGGGGGGGGGGGTGCATCCAACCCAACCTATACCTGTTTTGTGCACATTGTGTGCACTTCCCCCAATATATATTGGGGGAAGTGAGCGGTTGAAGAGTTAGGGCAAATTACCCTTCAATATGAGGGAACTAACTTTTGCATTTTGTAAGTGAAAGATCTAGTGCACACTTTTTGATGACAGATTCGGAAATTTGTTAATCTCAAAAGTGTACAAAGTCTATGGAAAGGGGCCGAGCGAGGGACGTTTAGCATCTTTATGATTGCAACTGAATGACAATGTGCTGAATGACAAAGTGCAACTACTTCAGGTTGAATACTTGGAAAATAATGATTGTACAGGCCACCACCTTCCCCAAGGAGGAGGGGGGGGGGGGGGTGCATCCAACCCAACCTATACCTGTTTTGTGCACATTTAAGGGAAAGATTCCTCTGGACCTTCTGAGTTGTTGAATCCCGAACATTATGTTGAATTTCTTTGTCTCTTGAAACAGGCTAAAAACAGCAATTTTTGATAAACAAACGGCAGCCATTTTGGGCAACATTTTGTTTTCGGGAAGAACTCACGTGGTTTTATTTGTAGTTATGTGCCTCATGATCTGTAAATAAGTATTTCGTTGGGTTCCTTAATGTCTTAAAATATATATGTATACATTTAAGTGCGTATCGCGATTACATAGGTGCAGGGTTATGAGAAAAACAGGAAATGGCAGCCATTTTGGACACCATTTTGGATTTCTGATAGTGCTCAAGTGCTTTATTTGTGTTTCAAAATCTCTGAATAAGTATTATATTTGGTTCCTTGAGACTCAAAACGTATATTTCGACATTCCAAGTGTGTACAGTTGAAATCTACTTGCAAAATTATGAAAAAAAAATGAGGAAATGGCGGCCATTTTGGACGCCAAAAATGGCCGCCATCTTGGATTACGGTACTTGTGAGCTTCAACAACTCTTAATATGTACTTTATTGAGTTCTTCATCCTTCAAAAGATATATGTAGACATTTAAATTTTGTATTTAGGCTACCTGGCTGAAAAGTTATAAGAATTTCAGAAAATGGCGGCCATTTTGGACGCCATCTTGGATTTCGGTACTTGCATGCATCAACATCTTTTGATATGTATTTCATTGAGTTCTTCATGCTTTAAAACATATATTTAGACATTCAAATTTTGTATTTGGGTTCTCTGGTTGAAAAGTTACAAGAATTTCTGGAAATGGCGGCCATTTTGGACGCCATCTTGGATTGCGGAAAATGCTCAAGGAGGATTTATGAGGACTTTTAGTATGTTATTCTAGACATTTTTCTGGACTTATCCTGAAAAAATCAGCTTGTTACCAAAAATGTCCAGGTTAAAGCTAATACTCTTGGACTATTGATAACCACGTGTTTCGCACTTCGGCACATATTGCACTGCGCGAAACGTAGCGATTACCGTACTTGTGGCGGACATACTGACTTTGGTCAAGGAATGAAAATGGAATACATTAAGAAAAATATTATGATATTGAAATACCGACATCATGAAAATGTTTGGAAACAACGAATGATTATGGAGTATAGAAATGAAAATGCCAAACAAAGATTTTCATTCGCTCATAGGGAAGCTCTCTAGAAGAGATGAAAGCATCTCCCCTCGTATGGCAGTATAAGTTTCCCCAACAAGCTGAGGTTAGTGAGGTGTACACCAGGGCTCGACACTAACGGTGGCTCGGTGGACCGGGGCCACCAAAAACGCACGTCGGGCCACCAAAAAAAAGTCGGATGTTTGCCTTTACTTTTGGAAATGGACAGCGGTAACAGTCGACTCCGTATAAGATGCTAAAATAAATGTCAGATGTTGTTTTTATTTTTGGAAATGAATAACGGTAATATTCGACTCCGTACGGTACTAAAATAAATGTCGGATGTTTGCTTATACCAAGGATGCTTATACTTTTCGATTTGAATAACGGTAAGATTCAGCTCCGTACGGTGCTAAAATTAATGTCAGAAATTCGATTTTGCGTTCGGAAATGAATAACAGTAATATTCGACTCCGTACGGTGATTAAATAAATATCGCATGTTTGCTTTGACGTTCGGAAATGACTACTAATGATATACAACTCCGTACGATGATAAATGCCGGGTATTTGCTTGTGCGTTCGAAAGTAAATAGCAATACCATTCAGCTCTGAAAGATGTTAATATAAGTGTCGGAAATTTGCTTTGACGTTCGGAAATGAATAACAATGATATTGAACTCCGTACGTTGATAAAATAAATGCCGGATGTTTTCTTTCAAGCTCTGAATTTGTGGAAAGATAATAATGTACGTTCATCACTTTTTTTTTTTCATGATTCATTCAAGAATTTCGGGAGTCTGACAGCCATCGGATCTCGTTACGATGTTTTTGTATTGTTTACAGACAAGTATGGCAAACATGAGAGCAAGGCTTCATAGAAGATGAATTACCCTGGTGGCAATCATTGAACGACAATTTCAATTCAATGGGCAATCGTCGGGACCACTCGCGATGTTAGAAAAAATAAACACCTCAGCATCGAGCAATTTCTATTATTGAATGAGCAATCGTCGGGACGATGTGCGACGTTTCAAACTCATACCAAACGGTGATTTAAGTTCAAAGGGCAAGCCTAGGGACGATGCGCGACGCTTTAACAATTACTAAACGCGTCTCTGACCAGTGATTCAAGTTGAATGGACAATCGTCGGGACGATAAGTGCGACGTTTGAACAATTATGGATTAACAAACTCGCCACGGAACGGTGATTTAAATTCAATGGTCAATCGTCGGGACGATGAGCGACGCGAAACCATCACCAAAACCTTTACAAAACGGTTAGTCAAGTTGAATACGCAGTCGTCGGGGACGATGTGCGACGTTTGAACAATCACTGAAACGCTTCGCCGATCGACAAAAGACCTCCTTAATTGATTAGTCGCGACGAAAAGAGACGACTTCGTTCCGACTCGTCGGAACCATCTTTTGTTGATATTTATAATGAGCCAAAAAGAGCGCAGTAATGAGCACATGAGGCCCAAAATTTGGATCGTCGGGGACGATTGGCGACGATCTTTTGTCTCATATCGTCGCGACGAAGATATCTCCCTAACACAGTTTTTCTGTTGTGCCTAAATAATTAATTGTTACAGTAAAGACTGCAAGTATACAAGTTTACTGATAACTGCAAGATATATATTTTCTGCATACAAGTGTTCTTTGAAAAGAAATGGCTCTTAACTCTTTATGTGCCACGTTCGCACGTCTGGCTCAGTCGACGGCGTGCCAACTTCGCATATTCTGCTCAACAAACAAAGCCGCCAAAACCGATCGATAAAGCGCTAATCACTGCTAATCCCGCGGCACAATGAAAGCGTTTTTCCAGCTTTTGTTCCTCTCATATACGGCTTGCATTCTATGTAGTTATTGACTATCAAGTGGTGTTCCCGACTAGATTTGCTCGGACATTCTAAGTTTCTGTCACGGTTTTATGTGCAAAAGTCATGCCTTTACAGTATAGTAACTTGTTATTCGAAAGAGAAATTGAAAAATAGATTTGTCATACAATTTATATCGAAACAAAGTTTGGCATTCCTCTTCAACTTTGCCTACTATTATGCCCATCTTAACAGAAATTTGTAGAGGTCATACAAATTGGAAAAACATATTCTTTCTCAAAGCATGACTACCTTCGTGTCTCGGAATAACGTGGCACACAGGGGGTTTCCACCATGGCACATAAAGAGTTAATAATCAGGGTGAAAGGTGAAGTAAAATAGAAACTTCTTCCTCGTGATTTAAGATACATTGCGAGCTACTGTGGTAACAGGTATATTGTTATTTAACCTGGGTATCTTGGTACACTTTCATGAAATATGAAACAAGAGTGGCTATACATTAAAAATCAAACTTCGAAGCAATTTTATACAGATCGAAAACATATTCATCGCAGGTATAGTTCCTAGTGGACCTTTTCGTGAATGGAACCGTTCCAGGAATAAATACTGATTTCCCAAAGTGGTTTCTAAGTAAAATATCATGATTACCACAACTGACCTTCGTAGCGGTGAGTTCATTGCCAAGGAGAGTATACATGGAGAAGGTGAGGAGGGACAGGAGGATGGGAATGATGCCCCACGTGAACCCCAACACGGCCCCAATGCATTTCACTGTCTGCGCGCTGCGCAGCTCCTTGGATCGCCACTTCCCCACCTGCGCCTTGAAGTGGGCCTCCCAGTTAAAGAACTTGATGACCCGGATGCCCTTAAGGAACTCTGTCATGACCTAGGGGAGCCAGGAGGGGAAAGAATGATAGTCCTTTGCAAAGGGGTTGACATGTCGCAGGCTGAGAGCATTGCAATAACTAAATAGTTGTAACAATTATTTCTGTAGCACGTAACCCCGCCACACTCTGTGATGGAATCACATGTCATGTTAATTTCACGCATGAAGATACTTATCATTTTATTCGATGAAGATTGCCGTTGTTCTTTGTCACAATTGCAATGTTTTCTGCAAGATTTATATGAAGAACTTTGATTATTTTTTCATGCATTCACATCTCCCCATGGTTAGCAACTATAATTTAGTGCAATTTCGAAACAACAAGGGTTGTGGTGTATTCTTGTCTTTCTGCAAAGCAATGCTGGTCCATCTTCCCGCAAGCATGGCATTCATTCACATCTCCCCATGGTTAGCAACTATAATTTAATGCAATTTCGAAACAACAAAGGTTGTGGTGTATTCTTGTCTTTCTGCAAAGCAATGCTGGTCCATCTTCCCGCAAGCATGGCATTCAGACGGCTGCATCAACATAACCCTGTCTTCCCTTTATAATATCCTTTTATACTCCTGAAACGCACATGTTGGCAATTAGGAACAATCGTCTAACAACAGGACAGGATAACATGCCATGTAACAATCTGGCTCAAAGAAAACCCATAGGGCATTGGACCATAAACAAATATTTACCAAAGACGTAATATTTAGTTGAGAACAAATTTTTGTGGGTTGAGGTCTATGTATGATCATGTTTATTACATAAGTTTACTGCCACCCAAGGAACGATGCGTGTAAGCAATCAGTACTGGTCACGGAGATAGACTAATGTAGGAGCCTGATAACTAAATATATTGTTACTTTCCTAGCATAACCAAACAGCACTTGACTTAGCTCTTCAAGAAAAGAGCGGGAATATCACATAGCGTATGTCAGCAACAAGTCGAGAAAATGTCCTTTTTATTAAAGAAGTGAAATTTTGTGGAATTCTCTTTTCATTTTATATATGTGACCGTGCACCTCAAAACAAACATAAAGTCGCACACACTGATTTTGCGTGAGGACTGAAAATAATTGAAATGGGTCAACCTAGCCGAACTTGACTTTTTCATATTTTCTGAAAGAGCGGGTCTTCTTTTACACTATGCTAAAATTTGGTATCATAAAACGGGTAGAAAAGTGTGTTTTTAGCAATTTACCTCGAACATTTTTGGTAGAATAGTGTGATTAGGTGTGTCTTTAGAATCCCTTTTTCATTTCTGAAAAACCTTGTCCACACTCTTCACTTTCAACTCTAATAACTTTTGAAAAGATAGAGCTACTGCTTTGAAAGTTGGCATTAGTTATGGACAGAATGTGTTAATGAGGCATGCCTAATTTCAGTTTGATCTGATAATCCCTTCATTGTTGTTACTCTGGTGGTTTACTTCCTGTTTTTTTGTCCCATTCATCGCACAGCCAGCACGGTTTGGTAAAGATTAAGCGCTTGAATAGACACTGTACTTCAGAGCCTCTTTTCTCAGTTCACACTTTTCCCGAGTTTGTGCCTTCTTTCCAATATTTAGATAGGTTAGGAGAGTCCATTTGATTTGAGTTATACATCATTTTAAAGCTTAAAGTATGTTCTTTCAGAATATGGTCTTAACTAAAAATTCATGTCTGGCGACTTTTGTTTAAGGGCAGGGTATATATATTTATATATATCGATACCCTGCAGTGACGTCAAAAATGAGTAGTCTTCCAGCATCGTTGCACGAAACATTCAAATATTCATAACATTGAAACAAATTGTCCAATGTTACACAAATGGGTTGGTGGATTTTGTGCATTTCTGCTTTGGCATAACATAAAACAACTCCCTTATGCTGATCCTTCACTCCTTTCCTCCGTACCTACCTGCCTGCCATCTCCACTACCCCTTTTCCTGAATTTTCAAGTCATGTTACATGGCTTATGACGTAATTACCTTGATTCTACTGTCTTGCTGTTTGGTCTTGAGCTGTTGTGCCTCTGTCATCCTCGTGCTGAAAAACTTGGTGATAGGTATGGATACTATCATCAGTCCTGGGCCGATTAGAAACAACACACCAACCTTCAACACAAATAGACACAAAAAAAAAATAGAAAGCTTCAAAAAAAGAATTATAACGATGGGACATGAATATACCAGGTGTCCCCCCAAAAAAGCGGAACGGTGAATTTTCAGTACCTTGCGCTCTAAAAGTGATATATTTTTGGACGTCATTACAAAGAGCATCTTCCGCAGAAGACAATGATTCCCAAATCATTAGATTTGTTTCAGTACTTTTTATTCTACGCCAATTTCTGTAAATACAATCATTTTCAAATTTCGCTCGATCTTTGTGACGTATGAGCAAATAATTTGGATGCGACACGCGTTCCATATGCGGTGTATTGTGTAATGAGCCCGTTGATCCATGACAACAAAAGATATGTACAGCTTTCACATTGGGCGCAGGCCAGAATTACGACTTCCATGACTATTATAATGTGTGTGTGTGTGTGTGTGTGTGTCTGCGTCTGTGAAAGTGTGTATGTGTGTTGTGCGAGCATGCAAACACAAACACACACACCCACACACGCAAACAGACACGCACACACACACTCACACACACTGTTTTTTCCTGTCCGCCGTCATCATTATAGTCGTGAAAGTTGTATCTTTTGTTGACATGGATCAACGGGCTTACACAATACACCGTACATGGAACGCGTGTCGCTTCCAAATTATTCGCTCGTACGTCACCAAAATCCAGCGAAATTTGAAAATGACTGCATTTACAGAAATTGGCGTAGAATAAAAAGTACTGAACAAAATTTAATGATTTTGATATCATTGTCTTTTGCGGTAAATGCTCTTTCTAATGGCGGTAAAAGTATGTATCTTTTAGAACGCAAGGTACTGAGAATCCACCGTCCCGTTTTTTTGTTTTTTTTTTGTTTTTTTTTTGTTTTGTTTTGTTTTGTTGTTTTTTTTTTTTTTTTTTTTTTGGGGGGGGGGGGGGGACAGCCGGTATATAAAGTTCTCTAAACACATCAAATTGTTGTCTTAGGCGGGGACATTTTTCGACAACGGGATGTCATCTTTCTCAAACGATGGCTGATCAAAGACTGATGTTTTGGCGCTGGTAAACAATCACCCAGTGTACCATGCCGTCAAACCCCCGTTTGAGGCGAGACCCCATCGACAAACGAAGCTGATGGGGTACTATACCCCCTAACGATTCCTCGTTTGAGAAGTGGGAGTAGATGTATTTGCCCACTGCAAAATAACTTTCTACTCAGGCGTGGACTGCAACAGCTGTCATATTACGTAAGAGCATGATAAGGATATCTGCCTGTGGCAGACCATTCAAAGTGCACTCAATTTTCACTATTCTTTCTAAAGTTTCAGATTTTATATTCTATTGAGAAATTCTATAGTCATCCGTTTTGAATTTCGAACGAAAAAATTTGACCCAAAAGTAACGAAAATACAGGAATAAGAAGGAGAGCATTGTAGAAGTTTGTCGACACACACACGCACTATGGAGCTACATAGCCCATGCCAAAACCAAAACAATCTCTTCCTCTCGCAGGTGCCTCCCCCCCCCCCCCCCCCCCCCCGTTGCGGTGACTGATGTTTAGATTAGGCCAGGGTCAAGAAACAGGTGTTTTATATCTGGTTTTTAAGTCCTTGATTGCCAAGATATACACTGGCATTGTCTACAGGGGTGTAGCTTCTTCAAACGAGAGATTTGCCTCATGAATCCGCATGATATCGCCATCGTTAATGCCAGTCTGTTGGTATTCTCTCCCATATACCATTTCATGTTGTGTGGGTGAGGGAGAACTCTTTATCCAAATGGAATCTCTGATGTGCCTGTTGAGGTCCTGGCTCTCACTTGCTACCAACCACTTACTCTAAGTAACAGTTAATGATATGATTTTCTTTTCCATTATGGTATGTTATGGCGGACTCGTTATGTGTTTCCCAGATGTACGTATCTTGGCAAGCATGGCAAGGGATTGTGTACACTCCTTACGCCTTGTCCATTTCTTTGTTTTGTTTTGTTTTGTTTTTTTCGTTTGGATGAACCACTATTTATCTCAGATTGTATTGTTTCATCGCTGTGGAGATGCCATGTTTTTTGAAAATCCTAGTAATTGCCTCCGACAAGAGTTTGATGTTAACGGTAGGGGATGAACGCAGGGTATTTCTTGCGAATAGCTCCGTCTCTCTTTGCTGTTAAGAATTTATTTTATATTTCTTGTCTTTACGTTTTACTTAAAAACGTCCATCGAGAATAGTCACATAGCAACAGAGCGACAGAGATGTTGGTAGCTTCATTCTCCGTGTCTTTTGAGTCAGAGATTACTGTATCACAACGGTGGAAAGAGCATGAATCACTCATAACATTTGATGTAAGGGTATTGAGACTTGAAGTTGAGATATTCACACGAGAGACCCAGTGATCATTTTTTTTTTACAGGAAAATAGTAGGATTGTCATGAAACATGACATCTCTACACAAGAAACGTGGCATCTCTACAGCAATGAAACCATGCAACAAGCTTTGGAGACATCCCGGTTCATCTAAAGGACAGAATAAAAATAAAAAAGACAAGTAACAAGGAATGTACATGGTCCCTTGCCATTCTTCCTTAGCTCCATGTATCTTGGAAAATAGTCGGAGACTGAAGTGGAGAACACACGAACGATTATGGAAGATTGAGGAACAATCTTACACCCGATTACGGAGGAAGCCAAACATTCAACAAGTCCACCATAACAGACCATGTTGGAAAAGAAAATCGTATCATCAAATGGGAGGGTAAGCAGTTCGTAGCGAGGGAGAGCCAAGACCTCAACATGCCCACTAGGGGGTCATCTGGATAAAGAGAACCCCCTCAACATAAACCGAGGGGGGGGGGGGGGGGTTGCACGTACCAACTGTCTGCCTTTTGGCGCCAAGACATCAGTCGCCAATCGACCATCGTTTGAAAAAGATGACAGGCCGTCGTCGAAACTGTCACAGGTTAATACAACAATTTGATGTGTTTAGATACTCTTTACTTATAATAGAAATGGGAAAGGGTTATTCTGTGTTTATATTACACTATACAGAAAATAAAATAATGAAATATTCTATTTCAAGTTTAGTATTATGTCTATCCGGTCTTGCCATTGTCTCACCTGCAGCCATTATTGTTTTCAATTAATTATGAAGCATAGCAATCGATCAACATGAATACCAAATACTTCCTGAAAGATGAATGTTCGATTAATGACTGGCGTGAATATAGCAGACAAACAAGGATATTAAGGGAGTGTGGAAGACCAACCTGTCGGTAAATCAGGTAAAGAGAGCAAGCCACCATTACAACCGTAGCCCACATAAGCTGTATTTGATAGGGGAGCTCGACTATGGCATCACCGTCCGATATCATGAAGTTTATGATCTGCCCCTTGGTAAAGGCAGACTGCGTGGTTGCGCTCACCGCCAGAGACTTGCGGTAGATGACGGAGACGACGGCGGGGTGGACTCTGTACACGAGCATCCTCAGCTGGTGGTAGTAGTGACAATTGAGGGTGCCAAAGAGAACTATGGCCAGAGACAATTTCATAGCATAGTAGTATCCGTGGTATTTGGGTTCGACGCCATCCTCTATAAAGAATAGCAATTCACCGAGCATGAGCGGACGAAGGAATCTGAACACATTAACCCCGACCTTGAAAAACGCTAGGAGACACATCTGAGGACCGAACATCTTCACCAAAGCCCAGCGGAGAGAGGTTCTGTTGGTCTGAGCTTTGAGAATGGTAGCTCCTGAGTAGTTCCCATCTCCTCTGCTGGGGCCAAACTCTTTCGCTTCAAACACGCCTTCGGCAAATGCAGATGAGCTCTGCGGATACACGGTGGCAAAACGAGCTTCTACATGACTAGGTGAAAGTCGGCGTGGCAGGTGTAAAACATCCTCGGGTTGACACAACTGAACAGCAGCACCCTTGCGCAGCAGTGGAAAAATCCACCAGAATGTCAGTTTGGACAGCAGAGTTGCAGAGTCCTCTTCCGCTGCAAGATCCAACTTGGGTAATTCAGACGTGGATGGAGATGGCGCTTGCAACGGCTCCTTTTCGCCTGCAGTCTTGTTCACACTTCGAGATGACCCATCATCAGCTCCAGTTTCTCGATAAGTTTGGGCGTGTCTCGGGACGGGGCACAGAGAAATAAGGTGAAGAAAGTGGAGAGTTGTGCAAACAAAGACAAGACCATCTTCACTGATGGACATGGGTCTGTTGCCATTTAGCACGTGCCCAAGAAGAGTGACAAGACGAGAAAACATTGCCAGTAGTGTCAGGAACCAGGCAGCGATGACCGGCTTGTGGGTCTTGACGGAATCGGTGTTCTGGCATCGCAGCTTCCAATGGTACAACGCCAGCAAGAACCACGCCACGAAAGCCAAGCCGTCAACCTGGTCCTCCACGGAGGGAAAGTCTGTATCCACCTGGATCTGCCTCAGCAACACGTTGAGCAGTTGGAGCAGGGCGTACAGGCTGGCAATGACAAATCTGACGCGTAGAACGACCGACTGGTTAACACTCAGACTGCCCGGCTCATTTGTGATCTGGATGACGTAGAAGGCACTGACGATAGCCAGCAAGCAGTGGCTCGGGAGAAAGATCAGTAGTTTCCAGTAGCAGTGGTCCTCATAAAGATCATGCTGCCAGGTAGTGTTGTCAGGAGATCTTCTACAAAATCCTTCCATCATAGCACCAACCATATTTCCTATGATCTGAAAACAAACAAACAAACAATTATGCGAAATATGAAAGTATGATTCGTCTTTAGTGATGAGTACAGTAGAGAAACTTTTCATAGGATTTTAGGGAATTAAAGTTGAAGTCATTACGTAACTTCATTGAGCACACTTTGAGCTCTCCTTATAACACTTAGTTGCACTTGTTTTTAACGTGTACTTTTGTTGACATTGCTAATTTTTTCAGACACAATGGAATGGAAGGGAAGCTCGTCCTCTGGAAAATACTCCTCATTTACTATACAAAGCTACAACAACAATAAACAAAACTAAAAATAAAACAAACGACAACAAACACCTGGCTTCTTACACACGGTATCCTTTTTTATCACATACCCCTTTCCACCTGATGTCTATTACCTACAAGATATACATATTTTCCAAAAACAAAGAGGGAATTGAGGTTAAAATCTATTCAGTGAATGCAGTACGGATAAGAATGCATTCCTGAAGTTTTGGACACTTGGTATATCAGACAATCAGTTCATAAATTATGAATTTGCAAACTATTGGTTGAACTCATGTGGTCTCATGGGCAGACTACAATAAATCCTGTTGCTACTATTACAAGTAGAAAATAACGAAAACCCAACGAAATTTCATCATAATTGTGTTTTCCATATGTAAAACGCACATACTTCCTTCATTCGTTTCTGCTATTTATGGATACGTCATGATATTCCGATTATCGTTGGAAGAAGGTAAGTCGAGTGCTCTTCCACTATGCTTAAACTTAACTCTTTATGTGCCATGGTGGAAACCCCCTGTGTGCCACGTTATTCTGAGACACGAAGGTAGTCATGCTTTGAGAAAGAATTCTGTTTTTCCAATTTGTATAACTTCTACAAATTTCTGTTAAGCTGGACATAATAGTGAGCAAAGTTAGAGGAATGCCAAACTTTGCTTCCATATACAATGTATAACAATTCTATTTCCAATTTTTTTCTTTTGATTTACCAGTTGCTATATTACTATAAAGGCATGACATTTGCACATAGAATAGTGACAGAAACTTAGAATGTATACGCGAATCTAGTTGGGAACACCGCTTGATAGTCAATCACCACATAGAATGCAAGCCGTATGTGAGAGGAACAAAAGCGCGAGAAACGTTTTGATTGTAACGTGGGATTAGTGATTTATCGATCGGTTTTGGCGGCTTTGTTTGTTGAGCAGAATGTGCGAAGTTGACACGCCGTCGACTGAGCCGGACGTGCGAACATGGCACATAAAGATTTAATTGCTGATGCTAAAACGAAAGGAACTACGCGGAATTCTAAGCTTCACATTCTCTGTACGCTGTATGACGCGGCAAATGAAACTGTCCATCGGTCATGCTAAAGAGAAACATCAGGACAATTTTGATGACAATGACTCCTTTCTTCATTGATAGAGGTGTGGCAAAATGCGATAGAGCGCCTTTAAGATATCCGGTCTATACCCTTAACTTCCAGACACAGTGTAAAAAATCTCAAAGAGTTTGCTTGTGTGATTTTCCTTTGTAAAAAACAAAATAAATGTACAAAAAATTGTACAAAAGACCCTAAACTTTCTTGATACTGTCTGTATAGAAACCAAGGCTAACGACCGACGCTCACAGTAGGGAAAAAGGCCAAAAACCTTACACCACTACTTCACTATCCCATTAAATATGGGAAAACTTCAAAACGTTTCTATTACTGTAAGGGCATGGGAAGAAGACCACACTTGATGAATGGAGAGAGGCAAACATTGTAACCACCTTCAAGAAACGTGACAGCGCAGACAACACAATCGACGGAGGAATTCACTTGCTTGCTGTAACAGAAAAGATCTTTTCTCGTATCACCAGTCAACAGCTTGCGCAACACGTACTAGAAATTACTCTTCCCGAAACATATAGTGTGGCTTCCGGCGATATCGTATAAGCACCTTGTCCATTGAAATTATATTTGCAGACCCAAAGTTTTTGATATCTTCCTCTCATCTGTGATTCAAGGGCGCTATGACATAATCATGACGCAAATCTCTCGTTTGAAGAGGCTACACCCCCGTAAATAATGCCAGTGTATATCTTGGCAATCAATGACTTAAAATCAAAGATATAAAACACCTGTTTCTTGACCCTGGCCTAATCTAAGCATCAGTCATCGCCACAGCGCCACAGGGGGGGGGGGGGGGGGCACCGCGAGAGGAGGAGATTGTTTTGGTTTTGGCATGGGCTATGTAGCTCCATGGTGCGTGTGTGTGTGTACGTGTGTGTGTGTGTGAGTGTAGACATTCAGCGTATGCAGACAGAGCATGTCTGTACTGCAGTGACCGGAACTATTGTCATTCCATTTGGTCTCTCCCCCATCTCTCCCCCCCTCTCTTTCTCTCTCTCCCTCTCTCCCTCCCCCCGCCCCCCCTCTCTCTCTCTCTCTCTCCCTCTCTCTCTCTCTTTCTCAATGATCCAGTCAGCAGGCTGATTGTAACCAGGGAGGTAGTCTCACCTCCCCGTTGTAACTCACTGCCAAATAGCACATTGTCAGCACCGGCAAACTGGCAATGCTCTCCTTCTTATTCCTGTATTTTCGTTTTTTACGGGTCAATTTTTTTTCGTTCGAAATGTAAAATGGATGACCAAAGAATTTCTCAATAGAATATAAAATTGAAAACTTTAGAAAGGATAGAGAAAATTGAGTTCACTTTGAATGGTCTGCCACAGGCAGATATCCTTATCATGCTCTTACGTAATACGACAGCTGCTGGAGTCATCAAACCCTGGCTTGGCCTCCAGGTTTGTCACGCCGAGCAGAAAGTTTATTTGCAATGGACAAATACTTCGACTCCCAACTCCCAAACGAAAAATCTTGAAAGCGGTATAGAACCCCACTTTCTTTGTGGAAGTTGGGGACTCGCCTCAAACGAGGGATTGACGGCATGGCTCCGCCGAGAAATGTTTCGTATATTGCGGCTTGTGCTCTGTGATAAATGCCCAGTGATATTTTCACCTCAAAAATTTCTTCGGACGACATTTACTCCGCAGACATTTGCTCTGCCATTTGCTCGGCCGGCATAATCTATGATCCGCCGTCAACTGCTACTGCAACATTTTCTTCGAAGATACATTTGCTCCGTCGACAATCGAAAAGTTTGTTTCCAAACCTGCTAAATCCACTTTTCACTATTTTATTTCTTATTTTGGTATAATGTCCCTTATGGAAAGAACACAGTTTTACCACACTATGCAACACAGTGTGCAACACAGTGTGGCACACAGTGTCGAACACAGTGTGGAACACAGTGTGTAATACAGTGTCGAACACATGTGTTTAATATGTGATTTTGGGACGTGTGGTAACACTGTGTATTTACCACAGTGTGAAACACAGCGTCACCACACTGTGCAACATAGCATTACCACATGGTCCAAAACACATATTAAAAACACTGTGAATTAAACCACAGTGTCACACACTATGACCACAGGGTTATAACCACATAGTCCATTACACTGTGGTAGTCACTACATAATCCACCACACTATGGTATTCACCACATAGTCTACCACACTGTGGCAGTCACCACATAGTCCTCCACACTATGGTATTCACCACATAGTCTACCACACTGTGGCAGTCACCACATAGTCCACCACAGTACAATGTGGTAGTCACCACATAGTCATCTGATATATCAAATACCACATAGTCATCAGGTGTATTAATATTTGTAATGCATGAAGGCACGGTTACTGAGTAGATAACACTGTTATTGAATATGAAATTATCTTTTTTATAACAAAATTTATGACATTGGTATAACATAACATTATTAGACAATAGTTCAAAGGAAATCCCATCACAAATACTTCGAATTTAGAAGTATTTTATGAATTTTGTAAAATTTAGGTTGCTTTTTATAAATATTCATGAGCTAAGCAAAGTCTGTACCACAGGAATACCACAGGAATACCACAGTGTTACCACAGGAATACCAAAGTGTCACCACAGGAATACCACAGGAATACCACAGAAATACCGCATGAAGTATCACATTCTGTACCTCAGCACTCCCACTTGATAGGTAATACTGTAGGAGTATAGGACAGGTTAAGTACTGCTTAAATCATTGTCATGATTCGCAGCATAACTCGCCTATTAATGAGATTCTGGAATATGCATTTTGTTTTGTTTTGGGTTTTTTTTTTTTGCTTTTTTTTATATTCCAGTTGGTACTACTGTGTGGTACTGCTGTGTGGTATTGTCCTGTGATAGTCATGTGGTATAGCATGTCACGAAAAAAAAAAACCACAAGAATATCCTGTGACATTTTTCTGTAATTAAAGTGTACGAGAAAGCACTTGTAAACACAGTTTGTATCCATACTACTGAATATTCTCGGCACACTACCAGAATAAATTATTATGTACAAGTAACAGGCAATGAAGTGACATTTGTACATGATTTTGTGGTTTCGGAAGATGATAGTGATGCCTTTGCTCTCATTAAGTATGTAGAGCATGATGGCCCATTTGTAAAGAATAGAGACAGGGAGAGCCATGCTGATGCTGTACACATCAGAGTAGTGAAACGTGTGACAAATAGATTGTATGCAATACCTCCTGGTGAAATCTTAGGAAAGCATGTAATTTATGAGAGAAACAGGGAAGTTATAACATGTCACTTTTTGTTCTCTTTCCACAAATACAGATACTCCTAGTGTTATATCATTTCTAGTGTTTGATGTTATGCATCCGTAAACAGTATTAACACGACACTAAGTGCATGATTTATTCATCTGAAGGTTGGATAAATGATATGTGTAGGTCATATTCTCACATTAAATGAATCTGTTGTTCCATGCCAGTATTTGAAATTTGAAAGGTTTCAAATGAAATTAGGAAAATGAATAAGTATATAACATTTGCAACTACCGTGTACTTAAAGGGTGGGGCATATTGTCCAGCTTTAAGTTATTGGTTTATTACTTTATTGGATAATCAGACCAGTTAAAGGTCCAGTTTACCTTTGGGAGCAGTGATTTCAAAAATATTCAAGATATCACATTTGATGCATATTTGTAGGTCTGTTGTATCACAAAACATCCTACCATATAACATTTTTGCAATAAAGACTAAAATATGAGGAGATATCAGGATTTTTCTCAATGAACCATAACTGTATACGGTTTAGTCTGGAAGCATTCTTATTATAACTATTGTTCACATTTTGCGTACTTAACAATACTTAACATCGATTATACGGATTCAAATTTTTACAGTGGTTGTTTCTATCCCTAACTCACATTTTAAAGCACTAATGTTTGGTTTTTCTTTCATCTGCAAATGGTAAATTATGCCTTTAAGTGGCTTTACAAACTTGATAAAAATCTCTGGGGAGTACACGTAGTGATGAGGTATATTCTTTTAATTTGATACATACATGTACATCTATTAATAAACTACAATATTTGAATCCTTTCACCAAACTGGTAAAATGCTTCCTCCCCCCAACAAAACCAGAAATAGCCTGGTTTCACAAGGATCCGATTAACATGCCATGTGGTAGTACAAGATCTGAAATCCCCTACTGACAATACTAAAGCAAAGTTCAATATACACCACAATGCGGTAAACATGAGTTATTGTGTGTCAAAGTACTAGATGTTTAAAAAAATAATTTGAGCTTTTGATCGTGAATAACTGAAAACCCATGAAAATATAACTTTCCACAAAGTTACACATTAGGTAGCTAATACAGGCATACAATTTTGTTGTATGCTGTTCCCTGCAATATTTTGAAACAGCACACAACAAAATTGTGCGTTATTCAGCGGCTACCTTCTGTGTAAATTTGAGGAAATTTAATTTTCATTATTTTTTAGTTATTCAAAATAAGATACATCTAGCATGTGGATATTATAGTGTTAAATCAATGATATGAAATCCCACTGTGTAACAACATTATGGACACAGGAGTACACATAAATAAACCACACTGTGTGTTCAGTATGCCAAGTATGTGGAGATGATGCAAGTGAATAATCTGAAACCCACAAAGTGACAACACCGAGCACAGGGTTTACACATATGTAGTTCAATATATACCACACTGTGGTAAGCACAAGTCACAGTGTCCGGTATGCAAAGTCTGTGTGGATTATGTGGTAAATGAATGATCTGAAATCCCACAGTGTGACAACACTATCAACATAGGGTTTACACATAGTTCAAACTATACCACACTGTGTCAAACATGATTCACAGTGTGTTCAGTATGTGATCTATGTGGGGATTATGTGGTAAAACACTTAAACTGAAATACCAGACTGTGGTAGCATTATGAACACAGGGTTTACACATAGTTCGATATATACCACACTGTGGTATATGTGTGTCAGTCTGTGTTCAGTATGCCAATAATGTGGTACACTATGTGGTCTCAAATCTCACACCGTGACAACGCTGTGACCACATGGTTAGCACATTGTTTACACATAGTCAACTATGTGAACACACTGTCGTAACACTATACCACACTGTGGTATATGTGTGCCACTCTGTGATCGGTATGCCAATTATGTGGTACACTATGTGATCTCAAATACCACACTGTGACAACACTGTGACCACATGGTTAACACATTGTTTACACATAGTCAACTATGTGAGCACACTGTGGTAACACTGTGTTTGTTCCATAAGGGGTATGCTTTATCGTCATGATCAAAATCTGACAATAGGCCAATTCGATAAATTTCAAGTTAGAAACATGAAAAATTTAATATGCCTACATAAAAATGAGTTTGTGTCAAAAATCTGCTAGATCCACTGACTCGACGTTGAGCGTGTGTGTGTGTGCATACATTACTTGGAACATGCTTTGTTGTGCACACTGCTCAATAGGGAGCTTTAGATTTTCGCGACGAGGACGTTCAGATGAAAAAAAAAAAATGTTCTGCCCATGAGCAAACCGGGCATCAAGTCTATATTATGGGAGCGCAATTCACTTTTTTATAGGTTGCATCCTAGCGAAAGCTAACGCTAATTTTCAGCACGACGCAGGGAGAGAGAACGTCCAACGCAATCGTCGTGTCAATCATCAGCGCTGCAAATCTAAATGCGTTGTCATAGTAACGAGCATTACAGCCTGAAAAACAGAAGAAACATTCGCAGATTGAACTACTTTCCCAGTTTACAAGCGATTCCTGTAAAGATCGGCACACATATTGGGCTCTCAAGATATATTTTCCAAGAGCAGTGAAGAGTGTGTTGCTATGATAACAGCACACTGTATCCTTAGTCAGTTAAATGTATTAAAAATCCATGCAACGCTACTTGTACAGTTTTCGAATGATTCATATACAATTTGGCACGCATGCTGAGTTTAAGTTAAAGGTGTGCAAGACACAGTATTCAACAGGAGCAAAAAAAGCGTTGCCATAATAAAAACATAAATTATTATTGCTTCAAAATCGGATGAAAGGTTTGTAATTCGAACTACTTCTAGAGTCTTTAAAACATTCATATGGGACTTTGCAGTCATGTTGAGTTTAGTGTGAAGATGAGCATGACTCAGTTTCAACATCTGTCCCCCCCCCCAAAAAAAAAAGAAAAGAAATGTTGTCATGGTAGCAGCACAGCATATGCCCAAATAAGGCGCCTTGGCAGATTACCACACCATGTTGCGGCGGATCCGCGGTGCCGCCGATGAACGGCCCTTTTTGTTCCGCCGCAGCCTTCTGAATTGTCCCTTTCAAAAGCCCGCGCTTTTATATTTTGACCGCCAAACAGCGCGGTGCTGTTAAAAAAGGGCCGACAACAAACAAAAGCTGTCCATCCAAGAGCTTCCGTTTTATTTCAACAAGGTAGCGCCCGCTGTGTTAGCATTTGAATAATGCCACTACATGTAACACACACAGTACTGCTGGATGTACACACGTTGTATCAGCCTTTCTCTGATCTCCATGGTTCGTGGTCTCACAGCTGCCATTTCTCACTGCGCGAGACTACAAACGTGGACGCGCGCCAGAATTCACAACTTTATTCTACATCGCAAAACAAAACAACCAGAATATAAGATGATTATTTTACAGCAAGACGCAGGTGTTATCTCTCCGCCAACCATGTTAATGATTTTCATTACTTGACATAGGTTTATAGGCCCAAGTTCTTCACCTTCGATTCCACATGATTTCTTTTATCTTTTTTTATGTTGGTGTACATTCCTTTTCTTTTTTTGTTTTATTAACGGTGAGTTCTACGGAAAATAACACATCTGGATTGCAGTTCCCTATTTCATTGGTCGAATAAAATCAGGTTCTTGATTTTTCTTTTCAGATATAAAGAAAAAATAAATTCTAACATTCAATTTTACCATGATTTTCAAATGTACTATGCAGTTCAACTACCTTCTCTTGAATTTTCATAGCATTCTGTATTATGATAGTTATTGTAGTCCTCTTCTTTAATCAAATATGTTACAAAAAAAACAAAACATTGTTAACATTTACTGCGAAATATCATTCTGCTGCATTGTAACGATGAATACACTGGGCCATAACCTCCTCCCTCGTTTTCCTATAGTTGAATGCGGGAAAAATAATACGCGTTTCTTTTTTTATGCTGCAGAAATGGTGCTCGGAAACCAGCCTGCTTTACGTTATTTTCTGGATATTTCTTTATCTCGATTTAACAAAAGATGCTATATTGACCTGCTTTCATGCTCTCATTTTGATGTCGTTATTTTTCTCTATAACAGTTTCAAAATCTCTACATGCACACGAGTGTTAACTCAGTAACAAAATTAATCGATTCATCGAATAGCGTTTAAAATATTTCTGTTAAGGGCTTGAATATCCTGTTTCCTGTGTTGTTGTTGTTGTTTTCAGATTGTTTTCATTTCAGAAAAAAAATGTTTTCTGATATTCCCAGACTATGAAGTCTTGTGTATATGTATTGAGATGAAGTGTTCTTTTTGTCATAAGTACATATTCCTTCTCGAAAGGTTGGCAATCTTGAAAGAAACCATAATAACCACAAGACTGCCACGACCAACCCAAAGGTCGAGCTGTGCATAATGTATACCTCTTGATTGGCGGGTATCTTGTGATGGCTTATACATCAATATACAACCTGGATAACCATGGACTTACTAAATACCGTGGTAACAAAAAACTCGTGGAAACAAGCCGACATGTAGTCTATTAGGATTTCTGAAAAGGGGCTCTCGAAAAAGGTGTTAGAGGCATTTTTGAGTAAAAGTTGGGAAACAGTCTCTAACAAGACATGTAGATTTACGGTTTTGAGGGTAAGAAAAAAAAAATCCCCTTCCCAAGTGAAATTCACCGATATTGACCATCTAATTTGCATGAACAAAATGACTGCCCAGCCACAGTATTGTAAGTTTCACACAAGCATTTTGTAGAAATTCTTCGCAAACGAGCTGGATGAAACTGATTTGAAATGTTTGTTCATAGAATGGATTTGGAAATTTGAGGGATAAACGTTTCTCAGGTGGTAAATAGTATATTATTTTATTCATAATTGTGCAAATATGCAGATGAACATATATGAAATATACGTATATATATATATATATATATATATATATTATACGAATAATTTGAGTTGTGAGTGCATTAGGGCACGAATATCGCACGAGGCGCGAGATAAGCCACTGGTCTATTCAACAAGGCGCGTAGCGCCGCGTTGAATAGACCAGTGGCGAATCTCGCGCCGAGTGCGATATTACGTGCCCCAATGCACGAAAAAAATCATAAATTATTCGTTTTATACAACACCTTGTCCACAATCACAGTACTAAATTAGTGACCGCCAACTCAGGAAGGCCCAAAAATAAATGTAACAATTAGGCCGAGAATTGTAAACCACCCAGTACACTGTTTTCAAATACTCGTCATGATTCGACCACACAGTCGCAGGAATCACCAACTCTGCAGGGTCTATACCCATTCTACACTAACGTTAGATCGAGTTAGGCCTGACTGTTAGACCGATCTGAGATGTCGGTAGATCTAGTAGTAGGTCTAAACTTTTTCTGTTTCCGAAAATGATTTTGTATAAAAACACAGAAAAATAGTCAAATTACGGTTTCTCAACTTGAAATGAAGTCTTGATTTTGGGATCACTGTGGTACACGTAGCAGATCAGAGTCAAAAGTAAAAACACAGCCATAGGTAAGGCCGCTATACATGCAACTAGCTAGGTAAAGTAGCTGCGCGTACACGTTAACGTTGCAGTACTCTGCCGCGCCTGGTCTGTGAGACTTACCGGCAGCGCAGCCGGCCAGCACGTAGTTTGCTGGCGCTTTGCTAGTGTGAGCGGCCGTGCATTAGTAGACCCCCGCGAAGCCGTGCTATGTTACCTTCGAGCCGTGCAATAGGCCCATGCCACTCTCAATGAGTTTGATAGGTATTTTCTATTGAATGTCATGTGACATGTTCTTGGCCAATCACAATTCGACATCATTCTAAGGTGTTGTATATATATATATATATATATATATGACCGTGCACCACAAAACGAACAAAAAGTCGCACGCAGGGATTTTATGTGAGGACTAGAAATAGGAGAATTGGGTCAACCTAACCAGTTATGAGTTTTTCATATTTTCTGAAGGAGCAAGTCTTCTTCTACATGATGTTAAAGTTTGGGATCACAAAACAAACAGGAACTAGTGTTTTAAGCAGTTCCCCCCCCCCTTTTTTTTTTTTTTTGGTGGAATAGTGTGATTAGGTGTTTCTCATAGAGCCTTCTTTTCATTTCTTAAAAACCCTGTCCATACTCTTCACTTTCCACTCCAATAACTTTAGAAAAAATAATGCTACTGCATTGAAAGTTTGCATTAATCCTCTACAGAATGTGTTAATGACGCATGTATAATTTTGGCTCAATCTAATAATCCCTTCATTGTTGTTGGTCCGATGGTCAACATCCTGTTTTTTGTTCCATTTTTCCCACAGCTAGCATGGCTTGGTAAAAATTGAGCACTTGAGTAGACCCTGTACTTTAGAGCCTGTTTTCTCAGTTCACACTTTCCAGAGTGTGTCCTTTCTTTCTAATATATAGATAGGTTAAGAGAGTCCATTTAAATCGAGTCAAACCTCAATTTAAAACTAAGAGTCTGCTCTTTCAGAATCTGCCCTTCACTGAAAATTCATGTTTGGCGACTTTTTCTTGGTTTTGTGATGCAGGGTCACACACACACACACACACACACACACACATATATATATATATATATATATATATATATATATATATATATATATACATAATTATGTATATTAACACTGCAGGAGAAATTTTTCACAGTTTTTTTTTTTTTATTTTTAAGTCTTGAGAGGCAAGTTGAGCAGTAAATATGTAGACTTCAAGGTGTTGAGGGTTAGGAAAGATTCGGTTCCCAAGTAAAATTCACCGATCTTGACCAAGTTTCATAAACAAAATGGCTGCCCAGCCACAGTCATTGTCAGTTTCAGACACGCATTTTGTATAAATTCTTCGCAAACGAGGTGGATGAAATTGATTTGAAATCTTTGTTCACAGATCGGATTTGGCAACTTGAGGGATATACGTTTCTCACGTGGTAAATAGTATATTTTATTCATAATTATGCAAATAAGAACTGAACTATGCGGATGAAATGGACATATATAAGCATTATATTAACACTGGAGGAGTAATTTTTACATTTTTTTTTGAGAGGCAAAATAACACCAAATAAGACATGTAGATTTACGGTTTTGAGGTTTAGAAAAAAAAAGTCCCCTTCCCAAGTGAAATTCACCGATATTGACCATCTAATTTGCATGAACAAAACGACTGCCCAGCCACAGATATTGTCAGTTTGAGACACGCACTTTGTAGAAATTTCTTTGCAAACGAGCTGGATGAAATTGATTTGAAATCTTTGTTCACAGATTAGATTTGGCAATTAGAGGGATAAACGTTTCTCACGTGGGAAATAGTATATCTTATTCATAATTATGCAAATAAGTACTGAACTATTCATATGCAATAGACATAAATATGTATATTGACAGTGGAGGAGTAACGTTTACATTTTTTTTTTCCTTGAGAGGCAAGTTAAACACTAAATAAGACATGTAAATTTACGGTTTTCAGGGTTAGAAAAAAATCCCCTTCCCACGTGAAATTCACCTATATTGACCATCTAATTTGCATGAACAAAATGGCTGCCCAGCCACAGATATTGTCAGTTTCACACACGCATTTTCTACAAATATATGGCATACGAGCTGGATGAAAGTGATTTTAAATCTGTGTTCATAGAATGGATTTGCCAATTTGAGGGATGATAATATCTTATTCATAAATATGCAAATTGTAGTAGGCCTGCTGAAATTTGTAGATAAATACATATTAACACCGGAAGATTTTTTGTTTCTTTTAGTCAAGCGAAAACCAGTTTTCTTAACCCAAATTTATTGCGCTGGGGCAAAAATAAAAATCCAGTGCTTACTCAAGTGAATGAACTTCAACACCTAATTTACATAATACATACACAATGGCTGCAATATTGCCATAAAATTGTTAATTCCGTTAAAATGTTTTTAGCATATCGATAATCGCAAAACGAATTGGTGGAAACTTATTGTACGCGGATCATGACTCAACTTTTTATGGGGGGAGGGTTGGAAAATTACATCGAACAATGATTTTTGTTCATAGGCAACATATTGTTCCAACATGCATATTATGTAGCATCAGCACGGAAATTCTATTTCCAAGTGAATCAGAGTATTGTAATCATGAGACATAGTATTCATTATTATTTTCATGTTTCATAACACACATGAGTACCACAAGTGTCATGCAAATATCTTTCGGTTTTAGTGATTATCATATCATGTGTATATCGCACACATTCGTCTACAGGTTGAAATGGGATACGTGGTTTTATTCGATTTTCTCTTGAGGCATTTCTTTCTTGCACGTCGAAGAAAAACATCTTTAATTTCACAACAATGCTGATTTCCTAATAAATTATGTTGTAAGTCCGGTAGATGAAATGATTTTACTTTTTAAGACTGGAGAAGCTGGATTCATTGGGAAGTAAAGCTTGTAGAATAGCCGCGATCACGGACTGGCAAAAGATCAAGAAGTTTAAGATCACGATCTCTTGGATCTCAAAAGGTTTGTTCAGATTGGCAAAATATCGAAAAGTCTAAGATCGCACTCTTTGAGATCTTGAGGTTTTACAAGTGCTTGTGCCTTTTCGCGAATTTTCCCACTACAACTGGATATATTTCATCCTATGCCATCCCAAACTTCTCGATCTCTTTCCAGTGTGACCGGACAACAAAACTTGAAATCGCGAAGACTTCGCGATCTTAAACTTTGCGATCTTTTGCCTCTCTGATCGCGCCTTTTCATGATAAACTTAGATAACAATATTAGAATAAAAGTGAGGGCGGAAAAAAAGACATATGGCATATATCTACGCACCTAGACTTGATCCTTTTTTACATCTGTTAAAAGAATGTAATTTAGTCAACTTCCAAGATAGTTTGAACTATGGAATTGCTTCTTTTTTTTTGCCAGACTGATACTGAAAGTAACACTCTTAGTAAAACAAATGATTAAGAACTCACAATCATCAAGGATGCTGTTTGTACAAGAAGAAAACTAGAGGATTTCAAGAACATGGTTGTCATCAGTCGTCTTTATATGAATAAACTTATATTCGATTCTAAAGTTGCATCACGCAAGCTCGTTTGACACAAAATAATGTTCCGCCCAATTACAGACAAAAGTAAATTGAACGCTCGCGGAAGCAGTTCAACGACAATACCCCTGTATAAAAAAAAATAAAATAAAAATAAGAAGAAAAACCTGTTCACTGTGCCAGTAGACAATGGGTGGGAACGTTTTGATCTGGCCTACAGCCTGTACTCATGTATCTATCTCCAATCTTGCAAAGTTGCCTTGGGATTATGTCATGTGCATGCGAAAGTAATGCCGAACGTTTCGATGCAAATGTTACAAATCATGGCTTACGATGTGCAGCAGTGTGTGCATGTTAGCAACAGTTTGATGATGCAAGCTTTGAATAAATGTAGATTAATTCACATGACGACTGACGACACTATAATGTGCACCTTGTTTGCCCGATAACTGAGCTGTTTTTCAGTACGCCAAGGTAAATTTTGTTGTTAAGACTTTGTTTTAGGGAAAATTTTGATATAAATGATCAACTATTTGCAAAATTCATTATACAAACTAGATTATTAAGGTATTTCTATTCGTACTTTTGCTTGCATCTCTTTAGCACAAAAGGATCATGAACTTAGGTGTTGATATGATACCTATAATGATTCAGATTAGCGGCAATTTGTTGTGACTGGTTGTAGAATCTCGAAGCCTGTCGTAGTTTAGCTTCCTGCATACTAATCTGCATACGTAATTGCAAATATTGGCATTTTTCTTTTTTCTCTGGTCCAAATTGGTTGATTCCAGTACTTTCCTCGGACTCTGATGACACCATGTACACTTTGTTTGACCGATAGCTTATCAACTTTTCACTACAAAGGGAAAATACGTCGCGAAAATGAAAAAAAAAAATATATAGGAGATTATATTTGCATAATCTATTATGCAAATGAGATGCGTGTTTAATTTCAGTATTCAAGTTGGTTCTTGTATCTCTTAATCACAAAATGAATCGTTAACCGGTCTTGATACAATGACAACTATCATCAGAATTATGAATCAGATTCATATATTGCGGCAATGCGTTGTAGAATGAAGAAACCTGCCAGTTCTGTATCCTCTTTTATAATAATTTGCATAAATATTTGCATACGTGTTATTCAATTCTTTTGAATAGATTGATTGCAGAACTTAATTTTGATTGGACTCTGACGACAAATGATAAAAATCAGAAATGAACTAGTACTATTCATGTGCATATGCGGTAATGCATTGCTATATCAGCGGCAAATCCTATTTATTTGCATATTTCACTTCTTAATTTGCATATATAAGTGAATTACAGCAGAAATATCTATAGCAACTGATTTTTTAAGAAGAAAATATTTAATTAACGATCAAACTTTAATAATGTTATACAACACCTTATTTCTACCATACGTAATGTACTGCAATGTTGTATGGGGCAACTGTAGCAAAACTAAATTGAACACAGTTTTTCTTCTCCAGAAAAAGGCTCTTCGTACACGCACACATTCACATTTCTTGGCTCACACTGATCCCATATCGCCTAAAAACTCTAAAGGCCCATGATATACGTTTATACCTAACTGCCATACTTATGTATAAACACCCTCGACATTTATTACCATTTTTTCATAATGCCCTAGTAACCAATGACCATATTCACTCATACCCTACCCGTCGTTCCCATGATTTACATTTAAGTAATCCAAAGCTTTTACTTGCTCAAAAGTCGATCAGACGTCACAGTCCGGATACATTGAACACTTTTCCTGCGGAGTTGAAACAGTGTATATCCTTGTTTTCATTCAAAGCAAACTTTAAGAAGCACATTTTATTACAGTATACTTCAAATACGAACTAAAAACAAATAATTTATATGATTAATGTTGGTCTCCCGATAGCAACACCGCATATTGTTCCCTTTTCCAGCAAACCAATTCTATTATTCTAAATTCCAGCCTCTCTGCCCTAGTGCACTTTCAAGCACTGGCACGCACATTCACCACCATCACACATCATAGTTTACTTTCCCCTGCTATCTTCGCAGCACAATTTGTATTGTTACGAATCTAGTACGTCCCTACCTTTTCCTCGGGCCGGCCATCTTTTCAAGCAATGCTTACAATGGCGGCCCTCTGCATAATCGCTTCTTAACCACAATTGTTAGGCGCCTATTGTAATCCCTGCTGAATAGACATGCATACTGTATGTTACACCATTAACTTCCTTTCATATCGTTGTTTATGCAAGTCAAACGACCCTGTTTTAGTTAATATACTTTGTATGTTTCCCACATTTTCATGATTATGTTACTTATGTGTATTGATTTGTAGAAAATAAAGTATCTATCAAACAACACCCAATGCTTTAAACAATCGATGACCTAGCTATTGTCTCTGCACCTTCATTTTTGAAATTATTACAATTTTTGTATTGCTGTGGAGAGTTTATGAAAATCAGATAATCGAAAAACCTAAAAAAGCAATGGATTGGCGGCCATTTTGTTTTTGCAGATTAGATGCTCTTAGACTCATAATTCCGCTTGGAAACCTGAATTTCTGGATTTAGCGTACTTGAATTATCCAAAATAGACCGGTTTCCAACTTTTACTAAAACACGCCTCTAACATTCTATTTTCCCACTAGACTGATGTGTCTCCGACTTTTTGCCAGGACGGGTAAATTCACCAAAGCACCATAATTTATATCGATCTAGAAATTGAATTAACAACATCAACAACCAAACAAACAAAAGGGGGGGGGGGCGGCATCAATATAGACAGTCACAGACATTAACAAGTACATAATGAATCATAATCATGTTTACATTATAGGTTATGATGATATGTTTCTCTTATATCGCTGATGGCGGCAATTAAACATGCTACTTCAGATGTGTTAGACTTGGATAAATATAATTTCGTGTAATAAAAAATAAATATCAGGCATTTAAATAGGCATTCAGAGTCTGGTCGTTGTTCGAGAATGAGAGTAAATTGCACCATTCTATGTGCGGAGACAAGCCTATTATACCCCTCGTATTTGTGCGAGGTTATGAATTCGCACTGCGCTCTATGATGATTACGTTGAATGTTCATCACTAGCCCTTTCTCGGCTTCGCCTCGTTGAATAGAGCGCCTGTATCTTTCACCTCGTGCAAAATCTCGTACCATTGCACTCGTGACCATTCACTATTTGTATAATATTTTTGATTCGAACCGTCTATTTCATTCAGCTCACATTACCGTCAAGCTGACGCGCGTTAGGCTGTTTAATGGGTCGGATGAAACGAACGCGTGTTGTCATGTAGGGCAACATAATTACCTCCGCCGAGGAAGGAGTTTATGTTTTCGTTACCGTTGGTTTCTGTGTTCGTTAGTTAGTTAGTTTGTCCGAGTGCAAAATAACTCAAGAAGTAGTTAACGGATTGAGATGAAACTTGCAGGAAAGGTCGAGAATGACACAAGTAACAACGATTAACTTTTGAATGATCCAAAAATTTGGGGGGAATTTATAAAGGATTTTTTTTTTATATTTGGGCAGGTTGAGTCATTAGCCGGGTTCACACGTACAAAATAGCGGGATCACGATCGCGATGCACATCCCGAGTTTTTTTGCGAGCGTCTACACGTACCAAATTAGCGGGATACCGATCGCGATCGCCATCCCGCTAATTTGGCGAGCGTCCACACGTACCGAATTATCCCGCTAATTGCCGATAGAGATAACAGCAAAGCCTGCAAACTGGGTCACGCAGCGCCCTTCTCTATCACTGCCTGCGCGCACTTACCTTTGTCCATTGTCTTTTACGCGTCAGTGGTGTGGTTCGCGCGCTGTTGTTGTTGTGCTCCAAAGAGGTGAAGGACCTCTTCGCAGAGGCCTCGCTGTTGTGATGTGCGCATTGCATGATGGGATGTAAAAACTCGAGATTCTCATCCCGACCGTTCACACGTACCAACGCGGGGCCAATTATCCCGCTAATTGATGAACCAGCGCAAGATTTCTTGGGATTAGCATCGCGATGCTTATCCCGCTAATTTTCGGGCTTTTTCTGTCCACACGAGTAAAAAACTCGGGATGACGATCGCGATGCAAATCTCGAGATTTGTATCCCGCTAATTGGTGTACGGTTGAACCCGGCTAATGAACTTGGGAGTTCAGGCTGCACGTATTTGAGGTTTGCATGCGCGCACTAAAGTGCGTGCTCTAGTTTCTGCTGGGGAGGGGCGCGCCGCACGTCTGAGGGTTTATGACGTAACAAAGGCTTCTATATTGGGAAATCGGGCGATTTTTCAGTGGGTGAAAATCACTGATCTCTGTGTAAGAGCAAGATCATTAGTGGAAAGTAACTGCTTGGCGGAGGTCTGCGCTCTCGGAGTGCTTTTCTAGTTTCTATTGTTAACGACCTACCGCTGCCACGACAGGTGCTGTTCGTTATTCCGAAGGTTCGCTGTTCCGAAGGTTCGTTATTCCGAAGGGTCGTTAATCCAACACACGCAAATTCTCTATACCTAGAGGTTCGTTAATCTGAAAATGAAAAAGGGTTCTCTAATCCGAAAATTTGTGGCATTATTCCGAAGGTTCATTATTCCGAAGATTGGTCAATCCGAAAATGAAATTCTGAACAATGAGCCTTCGGAATAACGAATCTTAGGAATAAAGAACATTCGAAATAACGAACCTTCGGAATAACGAGCTGTAACCGCCAAGACAGAGTGATCGAAAGGGCCGTGACGAAAATCTGATCAAAAGGGCTGCACAAACTAATGAATGGAACGGCCACATCCAAAGCCAGTGAAGGATCAGCCGCGGCAAAACAATTAAAAGCGCTGCCCCAACTAGTAAATGGAAGGCCAGAACCAAAGCCAAGGAAGGGCCGCGGCAGAACTATTAAAGGGGCTGTGCCAACTAGTGAATGAAAGGGCAACATCAAAAGCAACTGAAGGGCCTCGATCGGTGAAACGATTAAAAGCACTGCGCGAACTAATGAATGAAAGGCTACAACAAAAGCCAAGGAAGGGTCGCTGCCAAAGAAAAAGGGCTGCACCAACTAGTGAATGAAAGTGCCACATCAATTAAAAGCGCTGTCCCAACTAGTAAATAAAAGGGCCTCATCCAAAGCCACTGAAGGACCGCGGCGAAACGAATAAAAGCGCTGCCCCCAACTAGTGAATAAAAGGCCACAACGGAAGCCACCGAAGGGTCGCTGCCAAAACAAAAAGGGCTGCACCAACTAGTGAATGAAAAGACCACAACCAAAGCCACGGAACAGCCGCGGGCGAACGATTAAAAGGGTTGCGCCAACTAGTGATCGCAAGGGCCACAACAAAAGACACCCGAAAGACCTTGTATAGGGCTGTTAACGTCAGAAAATGAAAGGCAAAGAGTACGTTACCCTAAGAGTACATAAACACTGAATGTTTGTCTCCTGCCGTATAGTCGTCGTTCATTCATTCATTCATTCATTTTCCCTTCTCATAATTGCTAGAATACGTCTGTCTTTGGTTGTTTGTTGTTCTCACCTCTTCTCGGATTATTTTGTAGCTTTCTGAAGAAAAAAAAAAATAAACACAGTGAAACATGTAAACTGGAGATACAAGTGCGTTACCGGGAAGATATTGAATGAAATAGGAACGATGATAAAACGTAATACAGAATATGTCAATCATTAAAGGCAATTAGTATGTTGGCGGTATTCAGCATTATCCTATTTTTTCTAGGGTTAGGGAGTATAGTAGTTTAGGTCAATGGGAGAATTATATGGCCATTGCTTCATAATACGTCCTTAAAGTTTGTCTGTGTGTGTGTGCGTGTATTTGCAAATTGTTATACTGGTTGTTGCATTTCAAATGTGTGAAATTGTAATGTGGTCCAAGATAATATTATGTTACACATGATACCTTGAAGAAACCAGTTACGAATTCTGTCCCCATGCATGGCCGTGACGATGGTAATAACTGAAGCAGCGATAGAAGTGGTGTATTGCATTTCTTTATGTGACCGTGCACCACAAAATAAACAAAAAGTCGCACCCCTTGATTTTATTAAAGTGAGGACTCAAAAAAGGTGAAATGGTTCAAACAAGTCAATTTTGAGTTTTTCATATTTTCTAAAAGAGCTATCCTTCTTCTACATTACTCTTCGGTTTGGTATCTTAACATAAATGGGAAAGTGTGTTTTTAGCTTTTCTGCAATCCTTTTTGGTGGAAGAGTAGAATGATAAGGTGTGACTTAGAGGCCGCTTTTCATATTTTGAAATCCTTTGCAAACTCTTCATTTTCAAGTCTAATAACTTTTGAAAAGATAACGCTACTGCTTTGAAAGTTAAAATTAATCATGGGCAGAATGTGCTCATAGTACATACTTAATTTCAGCTTAATTTGATAATCCCTTCATTGTTGTTGCTCCAGTGGTTTACATCCTGTTTTTCGGTCCTTTTCATGGCACAGCTAGCACAGCTTGGTAGTGCTTGAATAGACCGTGTACTTCAGAGCCTCTTTTCTCGGTTCACACTTGTCCATAGTGTGAGCTGTCTTTCCAGTATTTAGGTAGGTTAGGGTAGTCCATTTGAATTGAGTTATACATCATTTTAAAGCTTAGAGTCTGCTCTTTCAGAATCTGCCCTTAACTAGAATTTTATGTCTGACGACTTTTTGTTTGTTTTGTGGTACAGGGTTTGTTTTGTTTGTTTTGTTTGTTTGTTTTATTTATTTAAATACGGTTTAAAAAAACCCACTATCAGCCTCAGGGCTGTTTTTCAGTGAGTCCGTATATATCAATATACATGGCATAAAACAACAAAAAATAATTCAGAACAAAAATTAGCATACACAAATCCGACAAGAAACGCAAAACAAAAATACAATTACAAAGTCTGATAAGGGTAGACAAAATGATATAGTACACACACACAAAAAAAGGTCACTACGTAGAGATTGGTCCTGCTTATTCGTCATAAAGGGATTTTACTAATGGATAAACACCACTACAATTAAGAGCGTGCGTCAATTGCAATATACAGCATAAATATGCTAAAAAGAAAACCTGCTCATCTTAAATCCGTCAGAGGGCTTGTGCCGAAAGGGTGGGTTGGGTGGTGGTACGTCGCGTTAATGGGAACACCACCCTTCGTCCAAAGCCCCCCGGTTTTGCCGAAAGGGTGCGTTGGGAGCGTTGGGTCGCGTCGCGTTGACTGGAACCCCACCCTTCGTCCAAAGCCCCCCTCCCCCCCCCCCCCCCCCCCCCGGTTTTGCCGAAAGGGTGCGTTGGTACTTTTTCTCATGTACTATAAAAGACGAGTTTTGAATTTATATTTAACCTTCAAACAACCATTTCAAAGAGGCTATCGCCCGGATGTAATATCTAGTTCGTCCAATGTTTATTTGGTCCAATATCCATTTGGTCTAATATCCGTTTCTGTTTTACATTACAGGGCATGGATCATGTGGATAATCAGTGGCTTATCTATATTATAGTCCAGCTGCTGGAGGTGCTGGCCTTGCACCATGGGGGAGGGGCGAGGGACCCTAAACTTTACCCTAATCTTATTTCATGTGTATGAACATCTGTTTTCTCCCTCAATGCAGGGTCAGAGGGTAGTCCGTAGTCGTAGAAAAAAAAGCCCCCCCCCCCCCAAAAAAAAAAATAATAATAATAAAATAAAAAAAATAGCCCAGTTGGTCATAAACGAAACAATGATTGGACCAAATGGTACCTGATTAGACCGGGAGGCTGGCTATTAGATCAAATGACAATAAGATCAATGGTTATTAGACTAAATGGGTGTAGACTAAATGATGATAGACAGAGGCTAGACCAACTGGGCAAAGGACCAAAATTAATGTGTACACCAAATTTATATTGGACAAATTTGGTTTTTGTTTAGACCATTTGATGATTAGACGAAATGGAATTAGACCAACTCATAATAGACCAAATCGGTATTTGATGATATAAATTGGTGTTAGACCAAAATAGACCAAATGGCTATTGTTAGACGAATTGACTGTAGACCAAATAGTAATTAAACCAAATAACAATTAGACCAAACAGTAATTGGACGAAATGATGACTAGACCAACTGGTTATTAGACCAACAGATATTAAACAGTCTATTAGACCAACTGGCTGTAGACCAAGTGGTAATAGAGTCTAAACCGATCCAGACGATAGCCTCTTTGAAAAGGTTGTTTGAAGGTTGAATATAAATTCAAAACTCGTCATGAGAAAAAGTATCAACGCACCCTTTCGGCAAAACCGGGGGGGGGGGGCTTTGGACGAAGGGTGGGGTTCCAGTCAACGCGACGCGACCCAACGCTCCCAACGCACCCTTTCGGCAAAACCGGGGGGGGGGGGGGGGCTTTGGACGAAGGGTGGTGTTCCCATTAACGCGACGCGCCACCACCTAACCCACCCTTTCGGCACAAGCCCCGTCGGAGCTCACTTAGGGTGGGTAATGACGCACCTCTTCTTTTTAACATTATTTTGAAAGTTAATGAGTTGTATACTTCTGAAACGACATTAAACATCTGAAACTTAACAGAGGGCTGGCCATTCACTTAATGCTCTAATTGCCCATTCGGGAAAGTAAAATCTTTGAATGAGACACCCCCCTCCCCCCGAAAAAGAAATTAATACATACATGTCATGCCCTAAAAAAAATTTAAAAAAAAAACACACACACAAGAAAAAAACGAACAAAACGAAAACATATCCACTCTTCTAATTTTGAAGTGTTCAATCAGGCCCCTAATAGAAAATGTTCGTGGCCAGACGTTGATTATTAATAATTATTATAATAGCTTATGTCGACTCCTGTCTAACCCGAGTTTATGCTTTTGAAGTACATCACATTAATCGTTTCAAGTATGGCCCTTGTCATACCCCCCCCCCCCCCCCCATCGTACGAAAAAAGAAGCTATAATAAACCACCATTTCGATTTTTCTTCTTTCTTCGACGAATAGTGATATGAAAGAGTTTTAATCTCGACTTATAGCTTTAGAATCCAAATTTTTGGAGATAGGTTACAACCCAATATTATTGTGTTTGGTGTTTTAGGGTAAAACATTGGCTTTTGGGCTGATACATGATTGTAATTGTTTGCAAAGAAAATAATGTGAAAACCACCTGCTGCTATTTTTCTCTATCTACTATTACCACAGGATTATCACATTCATGTCAATATTCCAATAGGCCGATAGGAGTTTTGTGTATTTTCCAAGCAATTTCTCATTGTTTCACTTCAAAACAGGCGTCATACTTAGCTACGCCAGTCACGCACAAAGTGGAATCTTTACAACATTGAAACAATCATTATTCCACAAATGTTTTGCATTGGTAAAAGAAGAAGTGGTGTCCTATTGTTTCATATAAGATTATTATGTCTTTGCATTTCTACTGGAATGATTGCATTGAACAGTGTCACGTGAGTAACATGATACCACATTGCATCAAATAGGATCCTATATACAAGGAAAGTTTGAGGTGACTGTAATTGGCTGGGAAATAATATCATGTAATGAACACTTTTTTGTGTGTGGCAGATTTACATTAATTTGCCTGGTTTGTACTTGACATTTGGCAACTGAGGAATACTTTATTTGACAGAGGCAGAAAAATAATCGTTGCAGGGCAATGTCAATATTGCAAAGCAAGGAATGTGAGAAACATTCAAGAGTCAGTTACACAATAAGATAGAAATAAAAAAAATCAAAACGGCAAAATAATCTTGAAATAATTGAATAGTGAACAAACACAGAAAGCACAATTGAAATAATTATCGTATATGACAAACTGCACCTGGGCAGACATGGAGTCGTCAAAAAATGTCGAAAGCGTAAACACGGGAAAAAGGAAATAATCAGAAAACGCACACACATATATTCAATATATGGGTGAGAATTTTGAACGATGTACAATTGCCAATTTTCGTACTTTATGACATTCTTTCCCTTAGAACACGCCAGGATGATCTAAGAAACCAGATTTTTTTCATATCATCTCAAAGTTTGGTAAATTTCCTTTCAGGAAATATATGGTTTGGTTGACTTTTGCCTGATATTTTTCATTTCACAAGGACTTAAAGCGTAAAAATACGGTAAAAAACGATATTTTCACAATAATTTTTGTTTTTCAAACTAATGATGTGCATTTTTAATGGTACGTGGCATCTAATATCTGACCATGTTCTGGATCTGACATATCATGGGTATGTACCACAAAATTATAAGAACCTTATGAGCACGTATAAAATTACAGAGAACAATTAAAATATCAAAGTCCTAAACAGACGAACGTCCGTGATGCTTTTATTTCTTTCGCTGCTGCAAATTCTACTTTGTTGTCCCAACTGTAACGTATACGAAAATTTGGTGTTCCACCTAATGAACATATCCTGCAAAAATTGTACGTCTGCTGGCTGTACATGGGACGTAATATTCTTTTATGCAAAATTATACTCAGTTTTCGTCACGGACGTGCTTCCGCTATTTTCTAATAAAGATCGTAGCCCATGAAACGTTATTGGCGATATTGTTCTGAGTCGTAATCAACTATAAGATCTAGCAACACGATAATATGTTTGTTTTGAGTTTCTGTCCATCCTTTGTCAAATAGGAACCGAAATTATATTTTTAGACGAACCTCCAAGAAAAAAAGAACGTCCGTGATGATTAAAACGTTTTCGAGTGGGACACCATCTTGCTTTGATGGCGAAGGTGCATTTTACCTTTGGCTCTCTAGCCGAGGAGCTGCATGCCATTTTTGGAGCGGACTGAGGTTCGTCCGCAGTTTTTGGACCATGCAATTCACCAAAAACCAAGCATATAATTAATATTTTCTCTGAAAATTCACCTCCTGATCCCCCTCTGAGCAATACATATGTTGTAAGGATGTCAAATTTCTTATAATTTGCATTGACAATACCTTTTCAAATTTTAGAAAGAGTTAGGAAGGCTAGGTACTCTCTGCCGATTAGTTATCCGTCCTGGAACATGACCCTAGTAGTAGAATGAACGTCCGTGATAATTCCAGAGAACGTCCGTGACGTATGCAATCCCTCCGATAGGGATAACTTGTCCCGAAAGTGTCCTGTATTCTTTAAAACTTTTGGCTCGAATAGCGACAAATAAAGTTTTACAAAGTAGAAAATGAGTTTAGAGCAGTAGTTTCATAATTTTTAAGGCGTTATGTGATCATGATGAACAAACAATTGAAAAGTTACTCACAATTTTACGCTTGTTTTCCCTCTAATTATACAAAAAACAGCTAAACACTTAAAACAAAGTTATAAGAAAATGGAATTTTGCGTAATCTTTAATTTCTGTGCGTTTAAATTTCTTTCTAATGAGGTTCTGGAGACAATTTGTACTGTTACAGGTTCTGAAAGTTTCGCTCACGGACGTTCTGTCCGAGAAAGGAAATTTCTGACAATTACAAATATATCACTGCACATAAGATTAATGTTAGTTGAAAATATTACCAAATCACCGAACCGCTCATACCCAAAAGTGAATAGCGTTCAGCACTCAATTTACCTGTAATAACAAACGGAAAACGTTTTTTTCACGGATGTTCGTTGGTTGAATAAGTCAGTGGATTACATAGTAGGAGAAAGAGGATCAGTGCCACTTTTTAGTGACAGGTGCTCTAAGTGTTTATCTTTTGAGTATGGTACCTGCCGTCTCAAACAGAACACATCCAGTTTTGGTCTCCATAACGGACGTTCGCTGAAATTGTCATGATATTAAATGCCTTAATTCATTCTTATTTTTCTCTTCATGACGAATTTTCTCTCATTCCCTAAATAGCCTGCACATGCTGCGACCAAATAGAAAACAAAAAACAAAACAAAACAAACCAAAACAAATCCGAAAAGTGCTATGCAATCACATTCAGGATAATGACGGAAGAAGTCTGCAATGAGCATGTGTTGAATAAGAAACGGAAAAGTTTCAAAAGGACGTGGAAGCAGTTGAATGAAAATGACTGAGAAACAGAGAAGGGATCGAGCTCCAACACACAGAGAAAAGAATTGCAAGTGCACTCCCGTTATACCAAATTCCTCTGGAGAAGTTTTTGTTTGTTTGTTTATGTTTTTTATTCATCGAAATGCCGTCACAAGCGAACAAAAATCATGCAGTATACAATTATTGTCTGATGAAAACACACAAATCCTCCGCTTATCATCACATGATGTTGTTTTATACTCATCAATGAAAAGCAATATTCATTTGTAATTTTTTCCAAGATTTGTTTTTTTTTTTTCATTTTACATTTAAGAGACATAGAGATCGTCAATTTGTTTGTGCATTTGTGCTTACTTTGAAAACACATGTTAAAAAAAGTAATGATTAAGAATAGGTTTGAGGTTGCACTTTGATACGTTCGCTCTTCCAAAGGTTCGTTACTCCGATGTCCAAAGGTTTGTTATTCCAAAATTAAAAAAAAATGTAGTTAATTCAGGAGGTTTGTCATTAGAAATGTTCTTCGAAAAATAGATAGGCCTATTAAGGATCATTATTTTTAGGTCCGTTCTTCTAAAAGTGTAATGGGCCTAATATTCGTTGAGGTGAAAACGGTTATTATGAGGTTTTGAAATTGGAGGATTTTAGTTGTTAACTTGTTTCTCCACATTTGGATAAGCGAACATAATTTTTCATGTTCCAATTAATAAGCCTTTCAGATAACCTTCGGAGATTCCTATCATTTACCGAATAAAAAAGCTTCATAATTATACGAACTCTATCAATTTTCGTATTGACAAACTGTATGAATGACGATCCTCCGAAATGACGCGCTACAAAAGGTTTGTTATAACAAACCATATTGTATAATATCGAAGTCACAAACATCCATCCAAGTTATATGGACTTATTGTGTCTTGTTATGACGAAACTTCGCAGTATCGAACCAATTATCATTTCTGACTACTATAATAACACAAATTCTTCTCGGTAACAGTGTGTAACACAAGGAGCAAACACAGAGGGATTTCTTCCTAACGTATTCGTTTGCCCTCACCAGCTAAACTTCGTATTTCTATACCGGAGCACATTTCTGCTGTTTTTGTATATTTATTCTTTGTCATAATTTTAGCTGTGACCATGTTCGTTATATAAAAAGCAAATTTCGCATTGTAGACTTTATATAACAACTTTAGGACCTGAATATTTACTTCATGATAACGAAATTTTGATAAATATATTCGTTCTCAAGGATGGACTACGTCACTGAGATTACACGTACGTTTGTACGTTCATTTACGAGAGATGGAAAAATTGATTTCTTTTATTCCTCACTATGAGAAGATAAACAAGCTTATATAATTGAGAATTGGTAATATCTATTCAGGATTTTGCAGAGGAGTTTGTTCTCGACATGAAATTGCTGTTTGTTGTGAGTAGAATGCGTTTCCAACTCAAGAGAGCTGCATTGTTCAATATCTTGTTTGTTCCGAACGTCCGTGAGCTACATGCGAACCTCCGTGATGAAAACTATGCTATGTTTGTAGGGTTATAGAGACTGCCCAGATGAGATACATCTTTAAAAGGTATATTATTATTTGGGAGTGAGGATTAAAGTATGGGATAGTGAAATAAGAGGTGAAAATATTGAGTTTCTGTAAAATGCGCGTAAAGTTAAGAAAGTGTTTAGCGGAAGAGCAATATTTCCACAGAAATGACGAATTTAGTTAAATCATCAGTTGTCTACCATTACGTACAGGTTAAGAGTACAAGCTTAATATTCTGCAATCACGTACACATGTCCCTTAAAATATTTCGTTAGGATTTTGAACTGAATGAGATCTTTGGAAACTATGTTAAATGGTATTCAAATGTATGTGCAGTACTATTCCTCACGGACGTTCGCTGCTCTGGACATGGTAAACTTCAGCGGTGAATAAAAACTTGTTCCTCTGGGAAAAACCTAGTATAATTGGGTTCATATTAAAGCTTGAGTTATACTCTTTCAGGTAAGATGAATGATTTGGAGAATTTCCTACGTTTTAAATTTTGCCTTGTTTTGGCTCAATTGTACATCGTTCAAAATTCTGACCCATTATATATATATATATATATATATATATATATATATATATATATTGAATAATGAGGAGAAAAAAGAACACAGAATTGAAAGTGTCATAAGTGGAAAACTGCACTTGGTCAGAACTCTCTAAAAAAAATCGAGTGAAAATATTCCCTCTTGAAGGAGTGAATAGAAAAAAAGAGTGAATTTTGAGTGAAAATGTTCATTTTCACTCGTTTTGGAGTGACCTCAGGGATCACTCGAAGATTTTGGAGTGATCCTTGAGGTCACTCCAAAACGAGTGAAAATGAACATTTTCACTTAAATTCACTCCAATTTCACTCTAAATTCACTCTTTTTTTCTATTTACTCCTTCAAGAGGGAATATTTTCACTCGATTTTTTTTAGAGAGAACATGGACAAATCCTGCTCAGCAAATAACAGTAAAAGTAACACCAAATGAATGAATGAAATAAAATAAAATAAAATATGACCACCATGAAACCCCATGATTCTAGTATTGTACGTTAGCAAAACAAAATCACTTTCAAATGGTCATTTTACTGGTATGATTCACGTGAAGATCCTCTCTCCTAAGGTTTGTATTTTTTCCTTCTTTTTTTTTCATTAATAGGGAAGTGCCTGATGACTGATGATATCCACGTAGCTAAAGAGGACATCCATAATTTACTTATGCAATGAAAATGGGCACTGCAGAAACTCGGTGCCACAAAATGAGGCCTATCCGTTGAATTCCCCCCCCCCCCCTTGTAAAGATGGGGGCGGCCGGCCGTCCCCGGTGCTCTTTGCCGAGTGGCGGTGTTCTATACCACAGAGCAATGCAGAACCCGCAGCTGGTGGCTGTGAGCAGTAGGCCCTACGGTCGACCTGTCAAAAAACGGCCTGCCTGAAACAACGTGTGAGCCACAGACCGTGAACCGTATCATGTAACATGCACTAAATCAGACTTGTCAAAATATACATTAGAACCCCTAAATAGGCCTTCATGCACGGTAAAAGTGATAATTCTATTGCAAAGCACAGCTACACTTTACGGTGTTGGGCTGATAAAACGCTCCGAAAATGAACGTGCGCCCGAGCGAATGCGAAGAAATTTTCTAAAGTATCAGTTTTATATGGTTTTATCCCCCCCCCCCCCCCTAACAAAAAATAAGCCTGTAAATTACCTTCGCACTGGCATGATTTATAATTTTTATATTGATTATAACTTTATTAGAATTGCGGCTAAAAGGGTTTCACCAAGTCACAATGAGACCAAACACAGATACGTCGGTATTTCATCATCGAATCAGTTCTGCAGGGACAGCCCGGCCTCGTCTAGGCAGCGAAGCCAAGTTGTTCCCGAGCTCTAGTAATCGTCTGACACCCGGCCCGTAGGTCACGTACCCACTGCTTGCCTGTAAGCGCAGATCTTCAATTCTAACGATTAAGTTATCCCAAATCAGTGCAACGATTTTTTTTCGCGTGCGACCTATCAGGCCTGCCAAGCAGGCGTGGGTACGTGGTGCGATGATGGCTACCACTGGCGTAGCCAGGGGGGGGGGGGGGGCCGATGGGGGCGGTCGCCCCCCCTAAGATTTGGACCGGGGATTTGGGAGGCGGAAAAAAAAATGCGTGTATACTGTATGCATGCACATGAAGCGGGTCTCCTTTGCAACCTTTCATCAAATAAGATATTTTTTTTGAATATTTCACTCAAAGTGTGCACCAGATCGTTGAATTTCAATTCAAAATATGCAAAATCTCTCGTGCTTGGGAGGGGGATACCCCCTCCCAAACCCTCCCCCTCTGTGCCTCTTTCCTTAGCTTAGTACACTTTTTAGATTTGCAAAAAAATTATGAATAATTCTGAGTGCACAAGACTTATCACTTATATTCCGAAAACTCAAGGTTCCCTCATGTATAAGGGGAGTTTCCCTTTTAAATCGACCCTTTCCTCCCTCAGTCCCCCCCCCCATCATTTTTTTTTTTTTTTTTTTTTTTGGTGATTTCCCAAATGTTGATTCCATCAAATATGCGTATACGAGATATCTCAATTTCAACCTTAAAAAGGCAAAAGCTCCATCGGAAGGGAAGGGTGGAGATAACACTCGCCCACGCCTTCTTCCTGCTCGCCCCCCCCCCCCCCACCCTTCCGCCATGCATAGAAGTAGACTGTGGCTATACCCAGATCGCTTTATTTCAATTCTAAAAACGCAAAAGCTCCGCGAGCGGGAGGGGAAATCCCCCTTCCCCTAAGCTCTACCTCACTAGACTTTATACATACACACAGATGGTGCACATTCGGAATAAGAGCTAAATTCCGTGATTTTAACACTTCGATGAAAAAGTATTGCACCAAAAATGTGCACCAGATCGCTGAATTTCAGGTCTGAAAACGCAAAATCACGTTCGTGTGGGAGGGGATATGCCCCTATCTACACCCTCGTGTGCATGCTTTTTCTGTTTGATTGCTGAACAGACAGCGTTCATGATATTCAGTGTAAGAATTAATACAAGAAGATTATTTAAATGATACCATTTTATTATAGGCAAATTGTTCAATAATAATCTACACTAAAATATACTGCAACCTTAAACAAGTGGGACTGTTTCAACTCGTTAAAACACGCAAAAACATGCATCAAATTGCACCATTTGCAACATCAAAATGCAAAAAGTTCTCACCGTGGGAAGGGGGGGGGACACCCCCCTCCCACACCCTCCCCTCCCCCTTCGCTCGCTCCGCTTGTTCGGGTTCAGTCGCGTTCATGATATTCAGTGAAAAGAATTAATACAAGAAGATTATTTAAATGATACCATTTTATAGGCAAATTGTTCAATAATAATCTACATCAAAATACACTGCTACCAAACAAATGTTACTGTTTCACGTCGATAAAACGCGCAAAAACATGCATCAAATTGCACCATTTGCAACATCAAAATGCAAAAAGTTCTCCCACACCTTCCCCTCCCCCCTCGCTCGCTCCGCTCGTTCGGGTTCAGTCGCGTTCATGATATTCAGTGAAAAAAATTAATACAAGAAATGTATTTAAATCATGCCATATTACAGGCAAATTGTTCAATGATAATCTATATCAAGATATACTGCAACCTTAAACAAGTGGGACTATTTCAACTCGTTAAAACACGCAAAAACATGCATCAAATTGCACCATTTGCAACATCAAAATGCAAAAAGTTCTTACCGTGGGAGGGGGGACACCCCCTCCCACACCCTCCCCTCCCCCTTCGCTCGCTCCGTTCGCTGGGGTTCAGTCGCGTTCATGATATTCAGTGAAAAGAAGTAGTACTAGAAGTGTTTTTAAATGATACCATTTTATAGGCAAATTGTTCAATAATAATCTACACCAAAATATACTGCTACCTTAAACAAGTGGGACTGTTTCACATCGATAAAACGCGCAAAAACATGCATCAAATTGCACCATTTGCAACATCAAAATGCAAAAAGTTCTTACCGTGGGAGGGGGGACACCCCCCTCCCACACCCTCCCCTCCCCCAGCGCTCGCTCCGTTCGCTCGGGTTCAGTCGCGTTCATGATATTCAGTGAAAAAGAATTAATACAAGAAGTGTATTTAAATCATACCATATTATAGGCAAATTGTTCAATGATAATCTACAGTAAAGTATACTGCAACCTTAAACAAGTGGGACTGTTTCAACTCGTTAAAACACGCACAAACATGCATCAAATTGCACCATTTGCAACATCAAAATGCAAAAAGTTCTTACCGTGGGAGGGGGGACACCCCCTCCCACACCCTCCCCTCCCCCTTCGCTCGCTCCGTTCGCTGGGGTTCAGTCGCGTTCATGATATTCAGTGAAAAGAAGTAGTACTAGAAGTGTTTTTAAATGATACCATTTTATAGGCAAATTGTTCAATAATAATCTACACCAAAATATACTGCTACCTTAAACAAGTGGGACTGTTTCACATCGATAAAACGCGCAAAAACATGCATCAAATTGCACCATTTGCAACATCAAAATGCAAAAAGTTCTTACCGTGGGAGGGGGGACACCCCCCTCCCACACCCTCCCCTCCCCCAGCGCTCGCTCCGTTCGCTCGGGTTCAGTCGCGTTCATGATATTCAGTGAAAAGAATTAATACAAGAAGTGTATTTAAATCATACCATATTATAGGCAAATTGTTCAATGATAATCTACAGTAAAGTATACTGCAACCTTAAACAAGTGGGACTGTTTCAACTCGTTAAAACACGCAAAAACATGCATCAAATTGCACCATTTGCAACATCAAAATGCAAAAAGTTCTTACCGTGGGAGGGGGGACACCCCCTCCCACACCCTCCCCTCCCCCTTCGCTCGCTCCGTTCGCTGGGGTTCAGTCGCGTTCATGATATTCAGTGAAAAGAAGTAGTACTAGAAGTGTTTTTAAATGATACCATTTTATAGGCAAATTGTTCAATAATAATCTACACCAAAATATACTGCTACCTTAAACAAGTGGGACTGTTTCACATCGATAAAACGCGCAAAAACATGCATCAAATTGCACCATTTGCAACATCAAAATGCAAAAAGTTCTTACCGTGGGAGGGGGGACACCCCCCTCCCACACCCTCCCCTCCCCCAGCGCTCGCTCCGTTCGCTCGGGTTCAGTCGCGTTCATGATATTCAGTGAAAAAGAATTAATACAAGAAGTGTATTTAAATCATACCATATTATAGGCAAATTGTTCAATGATAATCTACAGTAAAGTATACTGCAACCTTAAACAAGTGGGACTGTTTCAACTCGTTAAAACACGCACAAACATGCATCAAATTGCACCATTTGCAACATCAAAATGCAAAAAGTTCTTACCGTGGGAGGGGGGACACCCCCTCCCACACCCTCCCCTCCCCCTTCGCTCGCTCCGTTCGCTGGGGTTCAGTCGCGTTCATGATATTCAGTGAAAAGAAGTAGTACTAGAAGTGTTTTTAAATGATACCATTTTATAGGCAAATTGTTCAATAATAATCTACACCAAAATATACTGCTACCTTAAACAAGTGGGACTGTTTCACATCGATAAAACGCGCAAAAACATGCATCAAATTGCACCATTTGCAACATCAAAATGCAAAAAGTTCTTACCGTGGGAGGGGGGACACCCCCCTCCCACACCCTCCCCTCCCCCAGCGCTCGCTCCGTTCGCTCGGGTTCAGTCGCGTTCATGATATTCAGTGAAAAGAATTAATACAAGAAGTGTATTTAAATCATACCATATTATAGGCAAATTGTTCAATGATAATCTACAGTAAAGTATACTGCAACCTTAAACAAGTGGGACTGTTTCAACTCGTTAAAACACGCAAAAACATGCATCAAATTGCACCATTTGCAACATCAAAATGCAAAAAGTTCTTACCGTGGGAGGGGGGACACCCCCTCCCACACCCTCCCCTCCCCCTTCGCTCGCTCCGTTCGCTGGGGTTCAGTCGCGTTCATGATATTCAGTGAAAAGAAGTAGTACTAGAAGTGTTTTTAAATGATACCATTTTATAGGCAAATTGTTCAATAATAATCTACACCAGAAATATACTGCTACCTTAAACAAGTGGGACTGTTTCACATCGATAAAACGCGCAAAAACATGCATCAAATTGCACCATTTGCAACATCAAAATGCAAAAAGTTCTTACCGTGGGAGGGGGGACACCCCCCTCCCACACCCTCCCCTCCCCCAGCGCTCGCTCCGTTCGCTCGGGTTCAGTCGCGTTCATGATATTCAGTGAAAAAGAATTAATACAAGAAGTGTATTTAAATCATACCATATTATAGGCAAATTGTTCAATGATAATCTACAGTAAAGTATACTGCAACCTTAAACAAGTGGGACTGTTTCAACTCGTTAAAACACGCACAAACATGCATCAAATTGCACCATTTGCAACATCAAAATGCAAAAAGTTCTTACCGTGGGAGGGGGGACACCCCCTCCCACACCCTCCCCTCCCCCTTCGCTCGCTCCGTTCGCTGGGGTTCAGTCGCGTTCATGATATTCAGTGAAAAGAAGTAGTACTAGAAGTGTTTTTAAATGATACCATTTTATAGGCAAATTGTTCAATAATAATCTACACCAAAATATACTGCTACCTTAAACAAGTGGGACTGTTTCACATCGATAAAACGCGCAAAAACATGCATCAAATTGCACCATTTGCAACATCAAAATGCAAAAAGTTCTTACCGTGGGAGGGGGGACACCCCCCTCCCACACCCTCCCCTCCCCCAGCGCTCGCTCCGTTCGCTCGGGTTCAGTCGCGTTCATGATATTCAGTGAAAAGAATTAATACAAGAAGTGTATTTAAATCATACCATATTATAGGCAAATTGTTCAATGATAATCTACAGTAAAGTATACTGCAACCTTAAACAAGTGGGACTGTTTCAACTCGTTAAAACACGCAAAAACATGCATCAAATTGCACCATTTGCAACATCAAAATGCAAAAAGTTCTCACCGTGGGAGGGGGGACACCCCCCTCCCACACCCTCCCCTCCCCCTCGCTCGCTCCGCTCGCTCGGGTTCAGTAGCGTTCATGATTCAGTGAAAAGAATTGATACAAGAAGTGTATTTAAATTATACCATTTTTACAGGCAAATTGTTCAATAATAATCGACATCAAAATAAACTGCTACCTTAAACAAGTGGGACTGTTTCACGTCGATAAAACGCGCAAAAACATGCATCAAATTGCACCATTTACAACATCAAAATGCAAAAAGTTCTTACCGTGGGAGGGGGGACACCCCCCTCCCACACCCTCCCCTCCCCCAGCGCTCGCTCCGTTCGCTCGGGTTCAGTCGCGTTCATGATATTCAGTGAAAAGAATTAATACAAGAAGTGTATTTAAATCATACCATATTATAGGTAAATTGTTCAATGATAATCTACAGTAAAGTATACTGCAACCTTAAACAAGTGGGACTGTTTCAACTCGTTAAAACACGCAAAAACATGCATCAAATTGCACCATTTGCAACATCAAAATGCAAAAAGTTCTCACCGTGGGAGGGGGGACACCCCCCTCCCACACCCTCCCCTCCCCCTCGCTCGCTCCGCTCGCTCGGGTTCAGTACCGTTCATGATTCAGTGAAAAGAATTGATACAAGAAGTGTATTTAAATTATACCATTTTTACAGGCAAATTGTTCAATAATAATCGACATCAAAATAAACTGCTACCTTAAACAAGTGGGACTGTTTCACGTCGATAAAACGCGCAAAAACATGCATCAAATTGCACCATTTACAACATCAAAATGCAAAAAGTTCTTACCGTCGGAGGGGGGACACCCCCCTCCCACACCCTCCCCCCCTCGCTCGCTCCGCTCGCTCGGGCTCGGTCGCTTCGCTCCCTCGCAGACTAACCGCCCCCCCTAAGATGAAATCCTGGCTACGCCGTTGATGGCTACCCATCTAGTGGCTACCCATCTAGTGGCTACCGCTAACAATAAATCTTGCAATATGTCCGGAAATTGCAGAGCAGTTGTGCTAGATACTGCTTTCTTATCAGTATATTTTTGAACGTCTGAATACAGCTGGCGAAGAGTTGTGTTCCTGCACGCCTGCTCAAATAGGCAAGGAGTCTGAATTAATGGCAAGAAAGTCAAATTTTATAGTATACCAAGTTACAACAATTGATTCCCAGACACGTGAACATCGACCCTAATGTTCTTTAAAATCTTTGTAGGTAGCTCGAATCGTGCACTAACATCATATGGCATATTTAGCAACTCATTCCTAATAATAAATCCTACACAAAAGTAAACGGGAGCTACAAAATCAACGCACATTATGCGATCATGCATCACAAAATCAAGAAAAAGTCGCACGCGCTGTCTCTGCGCGAGGACTCAAAATAGGTCAAATGGGTCAACCTAATCAATCTTGAGTTTGTTTGTTTTTTTCATATTTTCTGAAAGAGCAAGACGTCTTCTTCCTTATGCTAAAGTTTGGGATCATAATACACACGGGAAATTGCGTGTTTACCCTTATTTTTCTAGACTTTTTTTTTTTAGAATAAAGTGACTATGTGTATCTCAGTGTCCCTTTTTCATTTCTTAAAAACCCTTTAAACACTTTTCACTTTCAACCCCAATAACTTCTGACAGATTAATGCTACTGCTTTGAAAGTTGATGATATTCATTAGGAAAGTATGTTAAAAGATAATGCTTTATTTCAGTTTAATTTGATTATCTCATTATGTTGTTACAATGAAATCTTACATTCTGGTTTATTCCATTCACAAAGCACAGCTGACGGTCAAATTTAGAGCTGGAATAAACCACATTGTTCAAAGCCTTTCTCAGCTTTCTCGAACCTTTCTTCTCTTTTTTTTAATATATAAGAGTATGTGCTTCTTTCTCAGTATTTAGACACGTAGGAAAGTTCTTTCGAATTTATTACTACGTCATTTTAAAGTTTGTCTGCTCTTTCATTTACGAAAAATCAGTGTCTGGGGACTTTTCATTGGTTTTGTGATGCAGAGTCACATACATAATGATATATGACATCTTGAATGAAAACGGTTGTCAAATTCAGTTCCCAGAAGATAGAGCGAACACAAGAACATACAGACAGACATAGGCAGACAAAGGCAGATACATCACATTTTCAATTTGTTTTATGAAGATTTTTTTTTTTGTCTTAATAGAGTGAATCTAGAAAGTAACCCTTACTTACGGCATCAAAATTAAATGGTTTTGATACACGCTGCCTACTGATAGGATATAGGTTGAACGAGAAGAATAGGCTTCATACTAACGATTTAACATGTCTGTTCCTGTGTTTTCCCACTATTTAATTCATTATATCTGATTCAGTTGGTGACTCTTACCGGTTGAGTTTAATCGTGGTATTCGTATCATAGCAACATCTCATGTGGTACGATGCCTATATAGAATGTGTGGCGATCCCGTGCTTACTGTCTTGTGGTAATTGCAATGTTTTGATGTCTGATCCTGTGGCAATGACCAAAAATACCATTGGAATATCCCTCTTGTAATTTCTATGAACACAGAACTATTTTGTGTGGGGCAAACATAAATATTCAAATACACATCTCCTAACAAATATTTTGAACTTGCCATTATTGTCATACACGTACATTGATTTTCACCTTTTTATCTACTGCAAAGATATGCGTCTAGCAATAGAAAGTTGCACATTTTCGTATCAGATTGTGTGGGCAGCGTACGCAGTAATTGCTCACGAAAAGTTACTCGTTCTGAGCGACGACAAGGGAGCAGATGACAATATCGACGTTTCCCAACAAACGATTTGGTTCAAACTCACGCGAGTGATTGGGCGAACAAAAAAGGTTATTCAGCGGTATTCAGCAATTTGGTTTATAGTTACGAAAGTAGGCCTACATCACGTAAGACTTTATGATTTTGTTAAACGACACAACATATTGAATCCGAATCAGTATGGGTTCCGGAAGTTTCATGCAACAGATTCTGCTACTATACAGCTACACGACTAAAATGTTTAAAGCGTTATCGAATAAGGAACATTACGTTGGACTTTTCAAGACCTTACTAAGGCATTTAATACGATTGGCCATTCCATTTTGCTTTATGAATTAGAGAATTATGCTTTGCGGGGAACATCTTTGGCATGGTTGAAAATTAACAAAAAGAAAACAATATGTTTCTTTTTTTAATGTAAAGATTAAACAAGTAAATGAATATGAAATGTGGAGTCCCACAGGGCCCTCTTTTGTTTATTTTTTTTTTTCATTAATGACATCGTGCGTTCTCTCTAGAACTGACTTTCATTCTCTTTGCGGATGATACTAACACATTATATTCACATAATGCATTGATGTAATAGATTAATCACTGAATGTGAAAAAAATATAATTTCATGTATTTTCAAAATTTTGGTCATGCTCCGGGCAAGTACGGGTGAGATACGCGCTAGGTACCGTCAGGAATGGTGCGGACCAACTGCTGGGAGGTGCAAGTAAGAAAAATGTTCCCCGCAAGTCAACACACAAGGCTTCCCCAGACATGGTGTGACAAGGCCTTGAGCATACTCACGAATTGTTACGGGTGAGTGACGGGGGTTTGCCCGCAAAGGTACACGCAAAACACCACTTGGAGGCCCTTAGCGGCAACACACACCTCGCAGGCAACTCCCACGCAGGTACTTCACAGCTGTAATGCAAGTACTACGCAGTCACCGTATGTCGCTCGTAGCTGAAACTGGATCGGTTTAAAAGCTCTCACGCAAGTCACACGGAATACACGCATGTAGAAGGTACAAGTAGCCGCCGTCTGGTAGGTGAAGACGCAAGTGCGAAACTCGCAAACACTCTTTTCCGCCCGCAGAACATTCTCCTTCGTGCTGGAAAATCCCAGCTCGCAACAAGCCCGCATAGCTTACACGGAAAGGTGTGACAGGGCCTTAAGAAATGAAAAGAAAACACCCACACAGTTTTGGTGCTCACCTTCAGCTTAGACTAATGCAAGTTCACACGTTGTTAGCAGTTATACTTTTTTTTTTTAAACTCTTACAATGTAAGCTACAACTGATAGTGCTAGCAGCTGCAGGTCTCGACATAAACACCGTTAGGACTGTAGCTTACTGGTAATTTGTATACGCTGCAATGTACGCCTCTCGTTGCGTTTTCATGGCTTCCTAATGTTGATTCGAGGATCCTATTCAAATGGAGTACATTTTTTGCCTCAAATGCATTACTAAACATTGAGTGAAGTCTTCATATTCACCCTAGTCAACAGGATACCTTAAAAACGAATTCACTATTATCAGATTACCGCTGTAAGTCTGCCAGTTATACATGCGGTCGATGTGTGTCCAGCCCTAACTATGCACAGCTCTGTCGCTGTACACAAGTTAGAGAATATACGATTTAAAAAAAAAAATAGTGGGAAAAAGACATTGAAATCTTGAGATTTATGCTGGGTTCCAACTTCCTGTGTTATAAATAATTTACCTATGTCATTGTTCAGTTATTCACAATTTCAAATTGTGTTATGAAGAGGTATTTTCATAAAATTAATATGCCTAATTAAGGTGTGTGTAATCTATTTTTAGCAACCGTGTCTTCATGCATCTTAACATTTGGCTGGTATTTAAAAGAATGTGATACAGATTCATCGATTGGGAATAGGATGCATAGGTGGTAGCTGACTCATTGGCACAGAAAGGGTTAATCCCAGATCTGTTTTTTTTTTTTTTTTAATACCCAATGAAAAAAATAAACAATAGACTTTCTTAAAAGGTTTTCTGGACGTTCTAGACAGGTATGACAGGTTCTCTAAACGTTATGGAACGGTTCATAAGACTTCTTAGACGTTCTCAAAACGTATTTTAAACGTTCTAGACGGTTTTCAAAGGTTTTCTGGACGTCCGAAGAATGTCCACAGAACGCTTTGAATATTCTTAAAATGTTTTAGTCACGTCTATAACATCCAAAAGGTTTTCCTCAGGTCCTTAAAATTTACGATTTTTTTTTTGAAAATACGTTTTTATAGCGTCCATTTAAAAACGTTTTAAATACGTCGAAAAAAAACCTTCCACAAAAAGACGTACTGAAAGCGTTTTGTCAAAACGTGCAAATAACGAACTTGGAACGTTTTAAGAACGTTCAGAAAACGTCCAAATGTTAAGCCCCCGTCACACTAGAGCGGATCGAGCCAACGAATGCCCAGCGGATCCGAAAATTTGGAGACACGCTCACATCCGTTGCTCGTCGTTTGTGACCCGTTTGACGTTCGCTGTATCCGCTAGCTGTTCGCAGAGATTCGCAGAGATCCGCCGGAACCAAATTTTGATTTTGGACATGTCCAAAATCTTGAGCGGATGACGAACGGAATGACAATCCGCTCTGTGTTCACTTAGCATCCGCTGATCGAAAGTTTTGGTCGCTCTGCGTTCGTTTCTTATTCGTCCGCCGTTCGTCCAAATTCGCCCAGGAAATCTGCACAGCAACACACGTTAAGTAAACGTAGTAGGAATATATACCGGGTGTCCCAAAAAAAGCGGAACGGTGGATTTTCAGTATCTTGCGGTCTAAAAGTTATATATCTTTTGGCATCATTAGAAAGAGCATCTTCCGCAGAAGACTATGATACCAAAATCATCAAATTTGGTTCAGTACTTTTTATTCTACGCCAATTTCTGAAAATGCAGTCATTGCCAAATTTCGCCGGATTTTTGCGACTTATGAGATAATAATTAAAGTGCACTACGCGATCCATACGGTGAATATTGTGTAAGCTCGGTGATCCGTGTCAACAAAAGATACAGCTTTCACATTGGGAAACCCGTGTGTGTGTGTGTGTGTGTGCGCGCTCCCAATATTAAAGCGTTATCTTTTGTTGACATGGATCAACGAGCTTACACAATTCACCGTATGGAACGCGTGTCGCACCCAAATTATTATCTCATAAGTCGCAAAAAATTGAAAATGACTGCATTTACAAAAATTGGCGTAGAATAAGAAGTGCTGAACCAAATTTAATAATTTTGGTATCATGGTCTTCTGCGGAAGATGCTCTTTCTAATAATGTCAAAAAATTTATCACTTTTAGAACGCAAGGTACTGAAAATCCACCGTTCCGCTTTTTTTGGGACACCCGGTATATTCATATCACACATAATAGTAATAATGATAATAATAATAATAATAATAAGAAGAAGAAGAAGAAGAAAAAGGTCTTATTTACCCAGGGTAGTCTCTTCAGTGTTGCCACTGCTCTACCAGAGGGCCCTGCTGTTATTATTACCCTAGCCATTGCTAGCGTGGCCAGGTGCCCATCATTAATACACCTGGGTCGAGAAGGATATCGTGGGTAAAAAGTCTTGCCCAAGGATGTAAGCACTGGGCGGCATTCGAACCCGTGTCCTCGGTTCGGGAGTCGGGAGACTTATCCACGATACCAAAGCCCCCTACATGACATTTCATTATACATTTACGTATTTTGGCATGAAGTAATACATGGTAGATAATAACCGCACTTGCAGTGTAAGTGTAACATTATTGTAAACCGCTGCTATAAAAGTCAACCTGTAGTAAATGGGAATCTCTGCATGGAAATTAGGAATTGTGAAAGTTCGACTCCAGTTGGAGGCACCAGACGCAATGGAGGATGTTGGACTACCAACATCGACATCAACGTGATCATCAGAAGAAAGTACACTTTATAGGGGAATCTTGAGGACTGTCGAGGGTAGTGACATCAGGAGTACTTGGTGGTGACTTCTGCTTCCTTCTTTTTGGGGCCATTTTCACAGTCACAACATTACTTGATACTGCCACTGCTCAAAATGATTCGGTGAAGTGTGCATCAGCCGAGATCCGTCATGTGATCGCCGCAGTATCGCTCTGCATATGCTGGGCATTCGCTGCTCATTCGCTTTGTCCGCTCAGCATCCGTTGGATGGACTGTGCGCGTTCGCTTTCATTCGTTACTTTATCCGCTCGTAACACGGTTAGCATATGCTCATCATTCGTTAGGCGAACGTTCGAAAACCACATTTTGCTTGCGAATTCGAGCGGATTTGAGCGTATCTGGACTTTGCCAAATTTTGCCCATCCGCTAGGCATTCGCTGATTTATACGCTGTAGTGTGACGGGGCCTTTAGCTGAGTATGGACCACTTAACACAGAAACACCAGACTACAATACCAGGGGCTGGACTAACTATACACAGCCCTGTCGCTGTACACAAGTGTAAGTCGCGACTTACACTTGTGTAGAGCGACAGAGCTGTGCATAGTTAGGGCTGGACACACATCCACCGCAGCGGTAATCTGATAATTCAATATGGCAACACAATGCTTAGAGCGCACGGAGTGCATGATTATACCAATACATGTAATCAAAACTTATAATTATGCTCTACGGCTCGTTTCACCCCCATTTGTTTTGTTCTGTTTAATGTTTAGTAATGCATTTGAGGCAAAAAATGTACTCCATTTGCATAGGATCCTCGAATCAACATTAGGAAGCAATGAAAACACAACATGAAAGGTCTCACTCTGCAACATGTCGATACTATATCAAATCCCAAGTGTACACTATTTCGTTAGAAGTGTGCCAATAATCATAGTGGTCGCAAGCCATGCTAAAAAATGCCAGGACTATCGGACGGCTGCGAGCATTGCCATCTCTCTCGCTCTGCATTCAAGCCCGTCCGACGGACCCGCGCCAACGCCGCATGCTCAAAGCAAAATGGCGCCGGAGGTGCTCCAAAGCGAGCGTGGCGTGTGCGTTGAGAACGTACTGTATTACAGAACCTACATCGTATTGCGTATGGCCTACTGCCTAACGTCGTCTGCTGCGGAGAGATCTTATGCGTGCGTGCGCTGCTGGAGTGTAGCAGCACGGTCGATAGCATACATCTCTACGGGGCATTCACATCACGTATAAACACCCAACATGCCCTTTCGAATGTGGCCTTGGTGCCCCTCTGACTGACCTAAGTGCCCTGGCCTCTTGGAAATTACATATTACAGGCACAAGTCAATCTTCTGTTCTATCTTGCTCGATCGAATATCTCTTTGTTAAAAAAGGAAAGAAAAATAAACAAACACACACACACTCACACTAATCAACTCCCTCCGACCCCCCCCCCCCCCAACAACAACAAAACAGACTTGTCCGAAGTCCATTACACGGAAAGGGTGAAATTATTAACATCATTGCGCCAAAATTAGCACAGAGTTTTACCATGGAGCTTCATTCCACCCACAACCGAAAAGTGCCTAAGCTCGCCATGCATTTGATGTACGTAAAATACGGGACCAGCTGCGCAACCTCATCAATGTATACTAATGCGATAATACCGACACTGTGATGGGTACGCTAAAGTACACCACGATAGCACGGATTGTATCTTCTACGTTAGTAGCAACTTATATAATGTAACATGTCAAAGTCTCTTACTAGCCACAGCGTTCAAGCAATGTTGAATGATTTTACCTGCTGTCCATCGTATTAAAGGTGTACCGAATTAGAGACAAGGTATACTACCATGACTTGATATGTTGTCAGTATATACAGTACGCACGAAAACAATAATAATTTGACATTACCTTTCAGCTCTGTGGGGAGGCATGAACATGTAAATTCGGTGATAATGGCGGACAATCGTCAGATTATCGGGTGCACAGCTCAGGAGCTTTACGAGACAAGTATGCAAATACAGTGCAATACATTACAACTGCGATCTAACGAAAGGGGCTTTCTGCTGGGAATTCCCCGCTTTAGATACAGATTTCGCAATCGATGGCGCGGGAGAGAAACCTACTCTGTATATAAGATGGACAAGGTAGTAGTACAATTAACTCTTTATGTGCCATGTTCGCACCTCCAACTCAGTCGACGGCGTGCCAACTTCGCATATTCTGCTCAACAAACAAAGCCGCCAAGACCGATCGATAAACCGCTAATCACTGCTAATCCTGCGGCACAACGAAAGCGCTTCTCGTGCTTTTGTTCCTCTCATATACGGCTTGCATTCTATGTGGTGATCGACTATCAAGCGATGTTCCCAAATAGATTTGCTCGTACATTCTAAGTTTCTCTCACGGTTTAATGTGCAAAAGTCATGCCTTTACAGTAATGTAGCAACTGGTCATTCAAAATAAAAATTGAAAATAGAGTCGTCATACAATATCGAAACAAAGCTTGGCATTCCTCTTTAACTTTGCCTACTATTATGCCCATCTTAACAGAAATTTGTAGAAGTTATACAAATTGGAAAAACAGAATTCGTTCTCAAAGCATGACTACCTACGTGTCTCAGAATAACGTGGCACACAGGGGGTTTCCACCATGGCACATAAAGAGTTAAGTAATGTCTTTCGTTCTAATCCATATGTCATCGGCCATGTCTGTAATCATTGGGGTGATTTCATGCAGCTATAATACATATGCTTTGTCGTTATTTCTTTCTTTCTGTAAAGATTCTTTTATATCAGTTATCTCAAAATGTTAGATGTCTTATCTTTTGAAATTCGCGTCACTTAAATGTCATGGTCTAAGGATAGTGTGATTTCTTTTCCTCTAGTTATCACGCAACCGTGACGTCAATATGACGTAATTTTTAAAATCACATCCTCGACCACATCTCCTCAAAAATGTGTACAAATGTGTGAATGTATGTGAGCATAATTATGTGCATGTGAGTTTTTATTTGTGTGCACATTTGTAGAAGTGCTCTACATGCAGATGTAATATGAATAATTATGAATGTCTGGGTCCGTCATGGCAAGATCAGTCCATACCAAACTTTCTTGAACTGAGCAGGGGCTGCGGAACGTTTTCAGTGTGTGTGTGTGGGGGGGGGGGGTGAAAGGTTTCCGGGACCCCACCCCGATTAGACGTGAAGAATCTGAGTCCAGAATTTTGTGATTTTTTTTGTTTTTTTGGTCCTGCTTTTTTTCACATTTTTTTCTTTTTGTTTTACGAGCAAAAAAAAAAGTGTGTGTGTGGGGGGAGGGGGAGGGGAGGGGGGCTCCCTCCCCCCCCCCAGTCCCGTGACCCCTGTGAGTGACGTAGCAACTGTTCTTTGACCTGACACCATAATCATATAAGCAATGCTTAACTTTTAATGCTTGACTTTAATGATTAAGTACGGAGAACCATTAATAGAAATCAACAGAATAACAACTCCCAACTACACTTAGCATTGCCTTATGAATTTGGATCCTTCCTGTGGAGACATTTCAGGTCTCAGAACTCAGTAACTGGGCCTCTGCTTCAACACAGTTGTAGATTATATAAAATGCAAATGCTTAAACACACACCTTCTTCTCCATTTTCATAAATCCGGGAATAATATACCTAGAGTTAATCATTGCATTCCTTCCCAAAAATATACATTATTTTTCTCAATCTCAATTCGTCGGCGCTCATCCGAACCGTCGTATATGTCAAAACTCGGTAATTTGTTTTCGAATTTCAGATTTTGCCATTTTCAGAAGGCCCAGGCCACATTCTTTCTAACTCACAAAATTTTGAAACCGGATTTTGTGTTATGACAGAAAAATTTGATATACCGTACGACATTTTGCCTGATCGCGAATTGTCTGAAAGCGCTCTTCCGAACCGTCGTATGGCAGCTGTGTGTACGTCGGTGTGGGTGAACGCGTCGCGCTCAGAGAAGGTGTCGTATCGCCAGGTCAGCCAGAAGCAGACGATGTGACTTTAGCAGGATCCTTCTTAGGACCGGTGAGTTTTAGCATAGTTAAGCCATGAAATCATGCAATTTGGAATGAGTGAACAAATCAAAGCAAGTTCTACCCTTATAGCTGTCAATGGTCGAGAGAAATACGGAGATCGATGGGGGGTTTTCTAAACTATTTGGTCGTTGTGTTTAATTGGTGTTTTCTTGTGTATAGACAAATGTGTGCGTAACGGTTAGAAAGGGGATGAGCATATCCTCCTTCTTCACTATAGCACTGCCTGATCTCGATATAATGCATAACACACGTTGCGTGGTGTACCATACAAAACAAAAACGGTTTTCACGATCTAGAGTTGGCTTTATCATACATAATAATGTACATCATACACTCTAAAAAATCCGAGTCAAAACTGACCGGGAACTGGGTCCGTTGGGGTCACACACGGCCGTAATCTGGCAGAACTGCGTATCTCCTTTAACACATTACGCCAGAAATCGGTTTAAAGATTCAATGTTACTCCTTTCTAAACTGAGATACGATGAGTTGCATTTTTCCTCTTTTCTTGGTCATAATTGGTCTAAAGAATTTATTTCCAGCAAAAAAAAAAAATGACAATTTGACCTTTTTAAGTAGTAAAAATTACCAATTTAAAAAACTTACGCAGTTCTGCCAGATTAATCGTCGCCAAATTTTTGCGATCGTAATCTGGCAGAACTGCGTATCTCTGGTCATGTGCCCGGGTTGATCAGCCAGAACTGTGTAAGTCTTTGGCCATGCGGGGGGGGGGGGGGGGGGGGGGGTTCAGGCAGAACTGCGTATCTCTAGGAGATACGCAGTTCTGCCTGATAAGCACGTGTTCCATCAGGCAGAGCTACGTATCTCTTTTCGTCGTCAACCACGTGCTTATCAGCCAGAACTGCGTATCTCTTAGAGATACGCAGTTCTGGCTGATAAACACGTGGTTTATCAACCAGAACTACGTATCTCGGTCTATTTTCTGCGGGTTGTCTATCGGATTTTACCATCCACCCCCTTACTATTCAGCGGATGCAGTGTCAAAACAATGAATATTTTAGATCGAGTACAATTTTTTTGAAATATTTGTATTGTATGAAGTCATCATTATTGATTCACATTTAATTTCATTTTATCCATTCATTTGTATGTGGAAAATAACTTGCTTTTCCCAAATGTTGTCAGTCTGTGTTCATGTTTCAGTATTATTTAGCGGCACAAGAAGTACTGCTACATCAAAAGCCTGGCTGCTGCTTGGGTTATTGTCGATCTCATGAAGCATTGCATTTGGATTAAGAATAATATTAGACTATAGGTTCTAGATGTTAAGCTATATTGTTCATCAAGACTACAGGTATTACATTGTAGACCGTCTAGACCGTAGTCTATTCAGGCCTAACGATACACTAGACATCTAGAGACTAGTAGAGCGGTACGTAGGAATCTGCATACGATGTATGATAGGCCTACTGATCTCATCATTATCCTACTCTATGCCCAAAGTAAGAGTATGCCTAGACCCTTTTGGCTGAAGGCCTGAACTCTGTTTAAATTAAAGAATACTAGGAGCTAGGCCTGACTAAAAATTTACAGCTTTATTAGAAAAAAAAATAGACCCTAGGTCTCGTTTGTGTCGACTCATACTGTAGGCATACTACAGTACTAACGTTAGGGTAGTAGTGTTCTAACCGTTACTATCTACGCAGGCCTAAAACGTACGAGAACTCTCGAACTCTTTCTTCTCGATTGTCTAGGTCTATGTAACATCCAGACGTCTATTTTGGGGCGTCATTATAACTGACTAGTAATATCAATGAAAATTAGTTTCTAGATTTTCTAGTCTAGACTCTAGATCTAGACTTTATATCCAGGTACGGGCTAAATCTACAGCTAGACTGTCTATTGGGGATCTAGGCCTAGGCCTAGTACTAATGTTATAGTAGATCTAAGAACAACGTAAAGCCTAACCTAACTATCTAACTAATGACTAACGGTTGTAAAGTCTATAAAGTCTATAGCCTATTAATGTCTAGTAATAGATCACAGATCTAAATCTAAGTTTCAGATCTATTTCTATAGCTAAATGCTCATAATTTAGCGTTTAACCTGTAGATTCTAGATTCTTCATATTACAGACTTAAAAATGTCTATGCCTAATCAAATCTAGAAAAATAAAAAAAAACTGAGTAAAGACAGAATAACCGGCGATTCAGCCTAAGTTAAGAAACGGTAGGCATAGGCCCCAGTAGTCTAGTAGGCCCCTACTGCACAACTCTACTGGGAGTACCGGTACGGTACCGGTATTAAAAAGTAAACTGTAAAAGTGTTAGTATTGGTCAATTTCTGATGTCTGTAGGATTGGATCGAAAATGTCATCGTTATGGACGGTATCCTAGATATTCATTAAACGTCAATGAAGGGAAAGAAAGTGGCAATTTCCCCCAAGAGTTAGTAGTCTGTAACGAGGGTTATTGCTTTAGCGTAATTTCAGTTTAATCTGATAATCCCTTCATTGTTGTTACTCTGGTGGTTTAATTTCTGTTTTTTGTCCCATTCATCGCACGGCCAGCACGGTTTGGTAAAGATTAAGCGCTTGAATAGACACTGTACTTCAGAGCCTCTTTTCTCAGTTCACACTTTTCCTGAGTTTGTGCATTCTTTCCAATATTTAGATAGGTTAGGAGAGTCCATTTGATTTGACTTATACATCATTTTAAAGCTTAAAGTCTGTTCTTTCAGAATATGGTCTTAACAAAAAATTCATGTCTGGCGACTTTCTGTTTGTTTTGAGGTGCAGGGTCAGATGTATGACCGTCATATTTGGCACATGGGGAGAGCAACTCATACTCTACATGACCCGACATTTGAAATTTCTCAAGGTCATCCACTGAGGGCGCTTTTAACAAAATATAGAGAAATACATAGGAAATATACTAAAATCATGTTTTTTTTTCTGTTTATTTCTTTATCCCCAATATCATATGTGACCCGCGACAACGGTTTCAGGCAAAAGTCGCAAGAGCAAATTCCCTCCTAGGCGGGGTACAAAGATTTTGACCATTATTTTCATCGATTTAGGTTTTTTGCAGAAATCGAATCTTTGATATGTTTTCCACATCTACACTAAATTTCATAGCATAAGATTAAGTTTTTCCTATCGAAACTGGAATTTTAAGCACCCTATGTTGGATCGCACTCGTCAGTTTCGAGCTTCTTTCGAACGCCGCGCCAGTATCCCCATCGTGCTACGGCGCAGGGTCTCGCATGCGATTGGCTGGTGCGTCGCATACATTTACATAATTCGGCTTTCGGAGACACCAGTTGCAGCGTTTGGGGAATGCTTTGTCCACGCGTGCACGATTACATGCTCCATTGTTCTTGCTATAGTGGTTTATATACGCTCGCTCTGTAGTGCGTGCTCTTCGTTTCGCTTTCTATCCAAACTATTCTACCGCAATGTTCGACAACGGAAGTGAAACAAAAATCATGTAGCGTGACATAATCGTGTGGAAAGAAAACTATATATTCTCAATAAGTGTCTACTAGAACATGTAGTAAAAATTATGACAGCAGACTGACTCAATGGAAGGTAGATGAGAGGAAAGGACATGTGACTAATTATATTCAAATACTACACGTCAAGATCGCACCAAACTAACGAGTCGTGTTTGTTTGTTTGTTTTAATTTAATTAGCACCACCGAACAAAGCAACATATGCATATCTTGTAAAAGCAAAACAAACAGGAAGCGTGACCCTTGCCAGCACTTGCAATTTTCTGCCTTCAAAAGAGTCGCCAATAACAAAGACAAATCAACCACAATGAATACGCGATTTGTAAATGTGTGAATTCGCCACGGCTCCTGTTACATGCACACGGACATGGCGTGTGGATGCCATTGCGTAATGCTGCACCATACAGGCCCGTAGCCAGGATTTTTCAAGGGGGGGTGCGGTCACTAAAAAAATGGACCTTCGGTACCAATACCAATGATGACACACACACACACACACACACACACACACACAATTATATATATATATATATATATATATATATATATTCTTTGGACGACCGAACTACAAAAGTTGTATAAGAATTTGCGCGCGAAGCGCGCCGCAAATTGTGAATTTTGACTGTTTTAATGACGTTTTAAAGTATCGAGGAAATTTGTATTTTTGTCTGTTGCATGCAATCGCGTTACGGTATTTCATCTAGGAAATAGTAAAAACTCATTTTGCCAGGAAGTTGCAAAGTTTAATTGTGTTCGAGACTCTGCGCGCGTAGCGCGCCGCAAAATTGAGAAAAGTGATTTTCCTGGTGTTGTTTTAACTTTTATTTTTTCTATTGTATACCCGCGTTAGCAGGCCTGAAGCCAGGATTTTTAAAGGAAGGGGGGATTGCGTTAATTAACAAAACGGTCCTTTGATACTGTCCCGGGAGGGGTAGCGACAATTAAAAGGTGGACACCATGCTCATACATGGACTTTCAAAATGGCCCCTAAACGAGTAATGATCATATGATTTTTTTGGGCCTTAAAAACAAGTATTCCTTAAATGTTTCCTGCACCCTAAAGAAGTACTTCATCATGATTGAACAATATACCATTTTCCCAAATTTCGGCCTTTTTGATACCCTTTGATTATATACGCTCGTACATCACACTTTCCATCTAATCCGTGAGAAAAAACGACCCCTATTACGCGTTTTCTTTAGCGAGTATGGTCACGGTGTCCACCTTTCAGTTGGAGTTTTCCATCCCGTTGGATGCTGTTTGGAAGATGAAACATACACTTTACTATACAGTATATCAGCCGTTGGTATGCGAGTTTGTCAAAAACGAAAATAAATAAGAAAATTTTTAAAACAAAATGAATTGTAAATGTGAACCATTTATATTTTGCCTCCTTGTGGTAGGATATTTCCAGCATTTCCGAACTTTCAAATAATCATTTTAGATTTAATAATATTAAAGGTAGTAGATCCGATTCGCAAACATCTCCAATATCAGTCAAATGTCATATTAACCATCATGCTAAGAAGGTTTTCTTTGTGAAATTTGGAGGTCAGTGAAATTCAAAAATTAAACATCCGTTAGCCATTGGAAGAAGTTGAGTGCAAATTCAGACCTCAGGCTTAGTGCTCAGATGTTATCCTATTTGATTTGATCTGTCTTACTGTGCACACTAAGATACATGCTGGAATGGTTATTTCTTATTCATTAAAGTAATTATAGTAGCATATTTGGTTACTAGCTGTCTCTAAGCATTTTCGAATTTGGGCTGCAAAGAGATCCACTACCTTTAAGTTAGAAGAGAGATAAGTAAATAATGATAAAATAAACAAACAAAAAAGAATGAGTTTCTTTTGTAATACTATCTGACAAACTTTTTACTTTACCATTTTACTTCATAGCTCAGCACTTTCCATTCTCTCTCATACCCTCTTACCCATTACATTTAAATGAAATACAACTAAAATGCGTGCCTGCATAATACTCTTTGGAAATTATAAGTGAGAATGTTCTTAGGTTTTGGCTCACTTTAAAATGAGAACCAATAGAACTGTCACAACATGAGAAAATGTATAAGTAATAATCAACAGTACATTTCCGAATTTGGCCTGCAAAGAAATCCGCTGCCTGTAAGTTAGAAAAGAGATTAGTAAATAATGATAAAATAAACAACAAAAAAGAATGAGTTTCTACCGCCGTATCCAGAACAGAGCCTGAAACGGTGCAGGCTCAAGAAATCGTTTGTACTAATACGTCTTGAAGTACTGTGTGATACTGTTGACTCAGACTTCTACAAAGCTGTAAGTAAGAATTTTAACCCAATCCGGCTCATTACCTGTGTTTTTTTATGAAAAAGATGAATAAAGAATGTAAATTAAATAACGACGCGTCACAATGCAGTCTAACGCTCTCACAATGTTATCATACATAGGGTTTTTCCCTGACTGTTTTTACTCCGGAGCTCTTGCAATATTCAGGCTTTTGTAATACTATCTGACAAACTTTTTACTTTACCATTTTACTTCATAGCTCAGCATTCTCTCTCATACCCTCTTACCCATTACATTTAAATGAAATACAACTAAATTGAGTTTGCGTGCCTGCATAATACTCTTTGGAAATTATAAGTGAGAATGTTCTTAGGTTTTGGCTCACTTCAAAATGAGAACCAATCGAACTGTCACAACATGAGAAAATGTATAACTAATAGAGAACTGGAGTAAGACAGGCCTTTCATTTTGTTTCGTCTCTCCTGATCGTTCGTAAGAAATGCTAATTCATGACCACCTTTTCACAATTTGATTGGAGCATGCATTCATAATGGAAAATAGTTGACATAATAATCTATCCCCAGGCATTATCATGCCAACATGTACTTATATGTACATGTACTATATCTTTGTGAGACGTAGATATAAAATGTCTCAGGTTTTCGATTATAGTAATTTCGAGGAATTTCTTTAATTTTTATCATACATTTATATGTAAACTTGAGGCTATTAGATTTTCATCCACTTACCTCTGTACCTGTGAAAAAATGCAAGTGTCAACCTCAATGTCATCCACGAATCGCACGTACTCGGGCGGCCAGTGGAAAAAAAAAAAAAAAACACCGGTCACACGCGCCAAGGGCCATGGCATGCAGTGCCAATATAATAATAGCTCGCACAAATTGATACATAACATTTGTGTTTGTGTGCATGGGGACGATCCGATGGTTCATACAACAAAAGGGTTTCGTACAATTATTTTTAACATTGTTAAACGTACTCTTCCACATTTACGTAGCATATAATGTGTCTTTATATTTATTTGGATTGTTATCTTGAGAATTGCTAAAAACTGTTATTATGAAAAAGTGGACCTTTCAGAATTTGGGGGGGGGGGGGTGCGTACGCACCCGACGCACCCCCCCTGGCTACGGGCCTGCCATACACATGTACATGTACGCCATACGTGCAATTATCGTATTCGCCATCTTGAAAGACGTACTGTAAACAAACCCGAGCGAAACGCATTGTTTTTCGGCTCCATACGCTGAGCTCCGAGAAACATGAGGAAGGTGCCCGGGAAATTTAACTCTCTCAGTAAGCCAATCAGAAGGCAATGTGGTTGCTATAGGCGGAGCTTAACATCGATTGGCACCATCGTACGGATGGGTGATTCTTCCCTCGCATCGCCGCTCGGACATTGTCTTTGAGAAAGAGGTGAATCTTCAAAGCCTGTTTTCTCGCAATTTTGTCAGGCTAACAACTTAAAAAGTGCCCCTAACAAAAAAAGTCCTGTGGTACTCCCTGTGGTACTTGTCGGTACCATACAATGTACCACCCACCTGTAATGTTACCACAGGAACTGTGTGATACTGTACCACAGGCTTGTAGGGTACTCCCTGTAGTACTTGCCAGTACCACACAATGTACCACATAAACAAATGTTACCACAGGAACTGTGTGGTACTGTTTTACAGGCTCATGTGGTACTCCCTGTGGTACTGGTTGGTACCACACGATGTACCACACAAATATATGTTAACACAGGAACTGTGTGGTACTGTGTCACAGGCTCGTGTGGTACTCTGGGATGTACCACAGGGCAGTACCACAGGACATTACCACAGGAAAGTACCACAGGACAGTACCACAAGACAGTATACACACGAATTGTCCTGTGGTATTCTGGGACGTACACCACACGACAGTACCACAGGACAGTACCACATGAATTGTCCTGTGGTATTTTGGGACGTAACACAGGAGAGTACAACAGGAAAGTACCACAGGATAGTACCACAGGTCAGTATCACACGACTTGATCTGTGGTATTTTGGGACGTACCACATGACAGTTCCACAGGGCAGTACCACAGGACAGTACCAAAGAAAAGTACCACAGGATAGTACCACAGGACAGTACCACACGATTTGTCCTGTGGTATTTTGGGACGTACCACAGGACAGTACTACAGGGCAGTGCCAAAGGACAGTACCATCACAGGAAAGTACCACATGATAGTACCACAGGAGAGTACCACAGGTACTGTCCTGTGGTATTTTGGGACGTATCACAGGACAGTACCACAGGACATTACCACAGGAACTGTCCTGTGGTATTTTGTGACGTACCACAGGATAGTACCACAGGACAGTACCACACGACTTGTCCTGTGGTATTTTGGGACGTACCACAGGACAGTACCACAGGACAGTTCCACAGGGCAGTACCACAGGACAGTACCAAAGGAAAGTACCACAGGATAGTACCACAGGACAGTACCACACGACTTGTCCTGTGGTATTTTGGGACATACCACGGGACAGTACTACAGGGCAGTACCAAAGGACAGTACCACAGGAAAGTACTGCAGGATAGTACTACAGGAGAGTACCACAGGTACTGTCCTGTGGTATTTTGGGACGTACCACAGGACAGTACCACAGGATATTACCACAGGAACTGTCCTGTGGTATTTTGGGACGTACCACAGGATAGTACCACAGGACAGTACCACACGACTTGTCCTGTGGCATTTTGGGACGTACCACAGGACAGTACCACAGGATAGTACCACAGGACAGTACCACACGACTTGTCCTGTGGTATTTTGGGACGTACCACAGGGCAGTACCACAGGACAGTACCACAGGAAAGTACTACAGGATAGTACCACAGGACAGTACCACACGACGTGTCCTGTGGTATTTTGGGACATACCACAGGACAGTACCACAGGACAGTACCACAGGACAGTACCACAGGATAGTACCACAGGACAGTACCACACGACTTGTCCTGTGGTATTTTGGGACGTACCACTGGAACGCACCACAGGGCAGTACCACAGGGCAGTACCACAGGACAGTACCACAGGATAGTACCACAGGACAGTACTACAGGGCAGTACCACAGGACAGTACCACAGGAAAGTACCACAGGATAGTACCACAGGAGAGTACCACAGGTACTGTCCTGTGGTATTTTGGGACGTACCACAGGACAGTACCACAGGACATTACCACAGGACAGTACCACAGGAACTAATCCTGTGATATTCCTGTGGTGTGTGTCCCAAAATCCCACAGGAGGATCATAATAATATGGTACTGTTCCACACAGAAGTACCACACAACAAATTAAATGCGTAATATCACACAGTCGTGCCCCATAGCAATACCACACAACAATACCACACATATACAATAGGAAGTACCACAGAAAAATACCACAGGATATTTTTTTTCTTAACATTTTATACCAGAGGACTATCAAATCAGGAGAATATCAAACAGCATTACCACACAGGAGTACCACACAGGAAAACTGTAAGGCAGAATCAACTCAAATTTATAACAAAATATAAACAAAAAAGCACATATTAATATTCCTCAATTAATTGATATATGAGTTATGAAAGATTGTCTAATTATGTTATGTTATTCCCAATATCATAGATATTGTTATGAAAGTGTAATTTCATATCTTGATAATAAAGTATAATCTAGTTAGTAACCATGCCTTAATGCTTTACGGATAGACGGCCATATATTTATGTACTGATACGGTTGATGGCTACCTAGGAATAGGATATGACTATAAAGATCTATTATAAGACTAGAATGGCACTTGGCCATTAAACTCTCGTTTAAGACAGGTTATTAAGTAGGGCCATGTTTGTCCTGAAATCCATCACTCACCTATCAGGAATATTTCTTGATATGTGGCTAAAATGCTCCCATATTTTTTTTTTTGTCGATCTATCCTGTGTGGTACTCTCCTGTGGTACCATGGTAATGCTGTGTGGTACTGCCCTGTGGTACTGTCCCAAAATACCACAGGACAGTTCCTGTGGTACTATTCTGTGGCACTAGTCCTGTGATAGTGTCATGTGGTGTGTCCCAAAATACCACAGGAATTCCTGTGGTACTGTAATGTGGTACTGTTCTGTGGTACCGGTCCTGTGGTACTGCCCTGTGGTACGTCCCAAAATACCACAGGAATTCCTGTGGTACTGTCCTGTAGTACGTCTCAAAATACCACAGGACAATTCCTGTGGTACAGTCCTGTGGTACTGTCCTGTGGTACCGTCCTGTGGTAATTACCACAGGAGTACCACAGGACTTTTTCGTAAGGGGCATTTTATTTCTCTTTCTATGCCCACTTATGGTTCCGAAGAATACAAGTGTTTTATATCAATGCAAAGCTCAGGAAATGGGTAATGTGATTCAGTGAAAAAATGAATTTTCAAAATTCCCGACTTTTGCCTGAAACCGTTGTCGCCGGTCAAGAATTCGCCGGTAGAGAATTCCTAGGTTATATCGCAGAAATTTCTATCCATAGCGCAACATCGCCGTTCGCTGAATGTATGTCGCCATTTTGAATTTAATTAGCCAATCACATGCGAGGTACGTGTTTTAGTAAAAAAAACACGTAGAAATCTACCTTACATGTGATTGGCTAACGGATTCGTAGGTTGATGAGCTGTTACGACCGCTGGTAGTTACACCTCTTTTCATGAAAATTTTGCCAAAATGTTGGATATATCATTAACCTGGTGAGTGCAATGCATACCTCAAATATCGATTTTGCTATACAAGCTTAAATTTCCAGATCTAGGGCTGTGGATTACAGCAATAGAAAAGACAGTAAAAGAAACACCGATGTTGTGTGTAAATGCCCGTTGCCTCGCGTGTAAAAGCATGCTCTAGCAACGCATTGCTTGCCCTCTGAGGGAGGACGCCCTTCAGTTGGTAAGACCGTGTGACGTCATATGCATAAGGTCTATAGACTTGATTGCATGAACCGACGCAAACCTCCTCGCGCGCTGTAACGGGCAGAAAATCACTGTCCGAAATTTCAACCTAATTTTTCCCCCGTTAATACTCACTGCATGCAAATAATCATGTTATAAATTTACAATGGTTGGAAAGAACATGTCTTGGGAGTTCTTATGGTGTAACGTTTGTCTAGATTAACAGTCGAGAACTACGTGATTTCATCCATTGAAAAAGTCCATATTTTCAAACGCGTTTTTTTCCGGTTCACATTTGCGCACTTGCGGGACGGAAACGTCGGTTCATGTTTTCACAAACGAACTGAAGCAGCGATAATAGTGGTACATTGCATTTCTTTATATCCGTATAGATTGGTCCTGCTTATTTGTTATAAGGGGATTTTACTAGTGGATACACACCAGTACAATTAAGCGCTTGCATCAATTGCAATATACAGCATAAATATGCTAAAAAGAAAAACTGCTCATCTTAGATCCGTCAGAGCTCATTTAGGGTGGACAATGACGCACCTCTTCTTTTTAACATTATTCTGAAAGCTAATAAGTTGTATATTTCTGAAACGATATCAAACATCTGAAACTTAACAGAGGGCTGGACAGTCACTTGATTCTCTACTGGCCCGTTCGGGAAAGTAAAATCTTTGAATGAGACTTTTTTGCCCCCCCCCCCCCGGAAAAATACATAAATTTGATGGCCTAAAAGAATAAAAAACAAAAGAAAAAAACGAACAAAACGAAAACATATCAACTCCTCTAATTTTGAAGTGTTCAATCAGGCCACTAAAAGATAGCCTTTTGAAAATGTTCGTAGCCAGACATTGATTATTAGTTATTATTATAATAGCTTATGCCGACTCCTGTCTAACCCGAGTTTATGCTTTTGAAGTTCATCACAACAATCGTTTCATGTATAGCCATTGTCATACCCCCCCCCCCCCCCCTCCCACCACCGTAGAAAAGAATGAAGCTAGGATAACCAACGAATTTTTCTTTCTTTGACGAATAGTGATATGAGAGAGTTCAAATCTCGACATATAGCTTTAGAATCCAGAATTTTGGAGATAGGTTACAACCCAATGATTGTGTTTGGTATTTTAGGGTAAAACATTGGCTTTTGGGCTGATACATAATTATAACTGTTTGCAAAAAAAGAAAATAATAATAATAATGTGAAAACCACCTCCTGCTATTTTTCTCTATCTGTTATTACCACAGGATTATCACATTCATGTCAATATTCCAATAGGCTGATAGGAGTTTTGTGTATTTTCCAAGCAATTTCTCATTGTTTTACTTCAAAACAGGCGTCATACTTAGCTACGCCAGTCACGCACCAAGTGGAATCTTTACAACATTGAAACAATCATTATTCCACAAATGTTTTGCATTGGTAAATGAAGAAGTGGTGTCCTATTGTTTCATCTAAGATTATTATGTCTTTGCATTTCTCCTGGAATGATTGCAGGGCGGTGAGTTGGCTCAGTCGGTAGCGCGTCTGCCTCACGATCACGCGGCCCGGGTTCGAACCCGAGTCTGGACTGAGCAATGTTGTGTGTAAACATACCGTCCCCTCTAGCAAGAGGCAAAACACTCTGTCCCTCGGATAGGACATAAAATGGAGGTCCCGTGTATGAGAGAGTCACAGCTCATGCACGTAAAAGATCCCGCTTCATTCATTCATCGCAAAGAGCAGGGTGTCTAACCCGGTGAAGTGGTCCCACCCCACATCCAACTGGACCCCATGGAAGATCAGCTTAGTGTAGCTGAATATGGGCTATCCAGCCATCTTCACAGATGGAAATGAACAACAACAACAACAACAACAACAACAACTTTGAACAGTGTCACGTGAGTAACATGATACCACATTGCATCAAATAGGATCCTATATACAAGAAAAGTTTGACTTGACTGTAATTGGCTGGGAAATAATATCATGTGATGAACACTTTTTTTGTGTGTGTGGCAGATTTACATTAATTTGCCTGGTTTGTACTTGACATTTGGCAACTGAGGAATACTTTATTTGACAGAGGCAGAAAAATAATCGTTGCAGGGCAATGTCAATATTGCAAAGCAAGGAATGTGAGAAGCATTCAAGAGTCAATTACACAATGATAGAAATTTTTGAAAGCTAGCATAAATGCAAAAAAAAAATTAAAACGGCAAAATAATCTGGAAATAATTGAATAGTGAACAAACACAGAAAGCACAATTAAAATAATTATCGTATATGACAAACTGCACCTGGGCAGACATGGAGACATCAAAAAATGTCGAAAGCGTAAACACGGAAAAAAAGAAATAATCAGAAAACACACACATATATATTCAATATATATATATATATATATAAGTATATAAATACATATATTCAGTAATGGGGAAAAAAAAGAACACAGAATTGAAAGTGTCATAAGTTGAAAACTGCACTTGGTCAGAACATGAAAAAATCCTGCTCAGCAAATAACAGTAAAAGTAACACCAAATGCATGAATGAAATAAAATAAAATAAAACATGACCACCATGAAACCCAATGATTCTAGTCTTGTACGTTAGCAAAAAAAAAATCACTTTCAAATGGTCATTTTACTGGTATGATTCACGTGAAGATCCTCTCTCCCAAGGTTTATATTTTTTCTTTTTTTTTTATTAATCGGGAAGTGCCTGATGACTGATGATATCCACGTAGCTATAGAGGACATCCATAATTTACTCATGCAATGAAATTGGGCACTGCAGAAACTCGGTGCCACAAAATGAGGCCTATCCGTTGAATCCCCCCCCCCCTCCCCTTTGTAAAGATGGGGGCGGTCGGCCGTGCCCGGCTGCTCTTTACCGAGTGGCGGTGTTCTATACCACAGAGCAATGCAGAACCCGCAGCTGGTGGCTGTGAGCAGTAGGCCCTACGGTCGACCTGTCAAAAAACGGCCTGGCTGAAACAACGTGTGAGCCACAGATCGTGAACCGTATCATCTAACATGCACTAAATCAGACTTGTCAAGATATACACTAGTTTCAGAACCCCTAAATAGACCTTCATGCACGGTAAAAGTTATAATTTTATTGCAAAGCACAGCTACACTTTACGGTGTTGGGCTGATAAAACGCTCCGAAAATGAACGTGCGCCCGAGCGAATGCGAAGAAATTTTCTAAAGTATCAGTTTTATATAGTTTTATACCCCCCCCCCCTAACAAAAAAGAAGCCTGTAAATTACCTTCGCACTGGCATGATTTATATATTGATTATAACTTTATTAGAATTGCGGCTAAAAGGGTTTCACCAAGTCACAATGAGACCAAACACAGATACGTCGGTATTTCATCATCGAATCAGTTCTGCAGGGACAACCCGGCCTCGTCTAGGCAGCGAAGCCAAGTTGTTTCCGAGCTCTATAGTAATCGTCTGACACCGTAGATCACGTACCCACTGCTTGCCTGTAAGCGCAGATCTTCAATTCTAACGATTAAGTTATCCCACATCAGTGCAACGATTTTTTTTCGCGTGCGACCTATCAGGCCTGCCAAGCAGGCGTGGGTACATGGTGCGATGATGGCTACCCATCTAGTGGCTACCGCTAACAATAAATCTTGCAATATGTCCGGAAATTGCAGAGCAGTTGTGCTAGATACTGGTTTCTTATCAGTATTTTGGAACGTCTGAGTACAGCTGGCGAAGAGTTGTGTTCCTGCACGCCTGCTCAAATAGGCAAGGAGTCTGAATTAATGGCAAGAAAGTCAAATTTTATAGTATACCAAGTTACAACAATTCGTCGCCGGTCACACGAACCGACGGATCCCTCAGGTTTGCGTAAGAATGACAATTCGAGAAAATCGCGTTTGAAGTTAACCTATTTTTGACTTGTGGTTGCTACACTTTCATGTCTATAATTTCCAATTATTTTTGTAGTACATCAGACTTCAATTCTTGCTCTAACTTGTGAAGTTTTTTATCGAATTGTATTGTTAACAAATAAGCGGTAAATCGTCAAAGAGCTGCATGCATGTATTTTCGGTCTGCAGAGAACGTTGTCATTTTCCATGTGTGTCCATATGTACATGTACATTGAATTGTAAGTGTCATAAGTGGAAAACTGCACTTGGTCAGAACATGAACAAATCCTGCTCAGCAAATAACAGTAAAAGTAACACCAAATGAATGAATGAAATAAAATAAAATAAAACATGACCACCATGAAACCCCATGATTCTAGTCTTGTACGTTAGCAAAACAAAATCACTTTCAAATGGTCATTTTACTGGTATGATTCACGTGAAGATCCTCTCTCCCAAGGTTTGTATATTTCCTTCTTTTTTGTATTAATACGGAAGTCCCTGATGACTGATGATATCCACGTAGCTATAGAGGACATCCAGAATGTTCTCATGCAATGAAATCGGGCACTGCAGAAACTCGGTGCCACAAAATGAGGCCTATCCGTTGAATCCCCCCCCCCCCCTCCCCTTTGTAAAGATGGGGGCGGTCGGCCGTGCCCGGCTGCTCTTTGCCGAGTGGCGGTGTTCTATACCACAGAGCAATGCAGAACCCGCAGCTGGTGGCTGTGAGCAGTAGGCCCTACGGTCGACCTGTCAAAAAACGGCCTGGCTGAAACAACGTGTGAGCCACAGATCGTGAACCGTATCATCTAACATGCACTAAATCAGACTTGTCAAGATATACACTAGTTTCAGAACCCCTAAATAGACCTTCATGCACGGTAAAAGTTATAATTTTATTGCAAAGCACAGCTACACTTTACGGTGTTGGGCTGATAAAACGCTCCGAAAATGAACGTGCGCCCGAGCGAATGCGAAGAAATTTTCTAAAGTATCAGTTTTATATGGTTTTATCCCCCCCCCCCCTAACAAAAAAGAAGCCTGTAAATTACCTTCGCACTGGCATGATTTATATATTGATTATAACTTTATTAGAATTGCGGCTAAAAGGGTTTCACCAAGTCACAATGAGACCAAACACAGATACGTCGGTATTTCATCATCGAATCAGTTCTGCAGGGACAACCCGGCCTCGTCTAGGCAGCGAAGCCAAGTTGTTTCCGAGCTCTATAGTAATCGTCTGACACCGTAGGTCACGTACCCACTGCTTGCCTGTAAGCGCAGATCTTCAATTCTAACGATTAAGTTATCCCAAATCAGTGCAACGATTTTTTTCGCGTGCGACCTATCAGGCCAGCCAAGCAGGCGTGGGTACGTGGTGCGATGATGGCTACCCATCTAGTGGCTACCCATCTAGTGGCTACCGCTAACAATAAATCTTGCAATATGTCCGGAAATTGCAGAGCAGTTGTGCTAGATACTGGTTTCTTATCAGTATTTTGGAACGTCTGAGTACAGCTGGCGAAGAGTTGTGTTCCTGCACGCCTGCTCAAATAGGCAAGGAGTCTGAATTAATGGCAAGAAAGTCAAATTTTATAGTATACCAAGTTACAACAATTCGTCGCCGGTCACACGAACCGACGGATCCCCCAGGTTTGCGTAAGAATGACAATTCGAGAAAATCGCGTTTGAAGTTAACCCATTTTTGACTTGTGGTTGCTACACTTTCATGTCTATAATTTCCAATTATTTTTGTAGTACATCAGACTTCAATTCTTGCTCTAACTTGTGAAGTTTTTTATCGAATTGTATTGTTAACAAATAAGCGGTAAATCGTCAAAGAGCTGCATGCATGTATTTTCGGTCTGCAGAGAACGTTGTCATTTTCCATGTGTGTCCATATGTACATGTACATTGAATTGTAAGTGTCATAAGTGGAAAACTGCACTTGGTCAGAACATTAACAAATCCTGCTCATCAAATAACAGTAAAAGTAACACCAAATGAATGAATGAAATAAAATAATATAAAACATGACCACCATGAAACCCCATGATTCTAGTCTTGTACGTTAGCAAAACAAAATCACTTTCAAATGGTCATTTTACTGGTATGATTCACGTGAAGATCCTCTCTCCCAAGGTTTGTATATTTCCTTCTTTTTTGTATTAATACGGAAGTCCCTGATGACTGATGATATCCACGTAGCTATAGAGGACATCCATAATTTTCTCATGCAATGAAATCGGGCACTGCAGAAACTCGGTGCCACAAAATGAGGCCTATCCGTTGAACCCCCCCCCCCCCCCCCCTTGTAAAGATGGGGGCGGTCGGCCGTGCCCGGCTGCTCTTTGCCGAGTGGCGGTGTTCTATACCACAGAGCAATGCAGAACCCGCAGCTGGTGGCTGTGAGCAGTAGGCCCTACGGTCGACCTGTCAAAAAAACGGCTTGGCTGAAGCAACGTGTGAGCCACAGACCGTGAACCGTATCATCTAACATGCACTAAATCAGACTTGTCAAAATATACATTAGTTTCAGAACCCCTAAATAGACCTTCATGCACGGTAAAAGTGATAATTTTATTGCAGAGCACAGCTACACTTTACGGTGTTGGGCTGATAAAACGCTCCGAAAATGAACGTGCGCCCGAGCGAATGCGAAGAAATTTTCTAAAGAATCAGTTTTATATAGTTTTATACCCCCCCCCCTAACAAAAAAGAAGCCTGTAAATTACCTTCGCACTGGCATGATTTATATATTGATTATAACTTTATTAGAAATTGCGGCTAAATGGGTTTCACCAAGTCACAATGAGACCAAACACAAATACGTCGCTATTCATCATCGAATCACTTCTGCAGGGACAACCCGGCCTCGTCTAGGCAGCGAAGCCAAGATGTTCCCGAGCTCTACTAATCGTCTGACACCGTAAGTCACGTACCCACTGCTTGCCTCTAAGCGTAGACCTTCAATTCTAACAATCAAGTTATCCCAAATCAATGAAACGATTTTTCGCGTGCGACCTACTGTATCAGGCCAGCCAAGCAGGCGTGGGTACATGGTGCGACGGTGGCTACCTATCTAGTGGCTACCGCTAACAATAAATCTTGCAATATGTCCGGAAATTGCAGAGCAGTTGTGCTAGATACTGGTTTCTTATCAGTATTTTTGAACGTCTGAGTATAGCTGGCGAAGAGTTGTGTTCCTACGCCTGCACAAATAGGCAAGGAGTCTGAATTAATAGCAAGACAGTCAGATTTTATAGTATACCTAGTTCCAAGAATAATCCCATTGATTCCCAGACAGGCGAACATCGACCCTAATGTTCTTTAAAATCTTTGTAGGTAGCTCGAATCGTGCACTAACATCACATGGAATATTTAACAACTCATTCCTAATGACTAATGAATCCTTCACAAAAGTAAACGGGAGCTGCAAAATCAACGCACATTATGCGATCGTGCATCACAAAACCAAGAAAAAGTCGCACGCGCTGTCTCTGTGTGAGGATTCAAAATAGGTCAAATGGGTCAACCTAATCAATCTTGAGTTTGTTTGTTTTTTCATATTTTCTGAAAGAGCAAGACGTCTTCTTCCTTATGCTATTTTAGTTTGGGATCATAATACACACGGGGAATTGCGTGTTTAGCTTTATTTTTCTAGACTTTTTTTGTTTGGTAGAATAAAGTGATTATGTGTATCTCAGTGTCCCTTTTTCATTTCTTAAAAACCCTTCAAAACTTTTCACTTTCAACCCAAATAACTTCTGACAGAATGATGCTACTGCTTTGAAAGTTGGTATTATTCATTAAGAATATATGCTAAAAGATAATGCTTAATTTCATTTTAATTCGATAATCTTATTATGTTGTTGCAATGAAATCTTACATTCTGGTTTATTCCATTCACAAAGCACAGCTGACGGTCAAATTTAGAGCTGGAATAAACCACATTGTTCAGAGCTTTTCTCAGCTTTCTCAAACTTTATATATATACTATATATATATATATATATATATATATATATATAATTTATATATATATATATATATAAGAGTACGTGCTTCTTTCCAGTATTTAGACACGTATGAAAGTTCATTCGAATTTACTACTACGTCATTTTAAAGCTTGTCTGCTCTTTCATTAACGAAAAATCAATGTCTTGGGACTTTTCATTGATTTTGTGATGGGGGGTCACATACATAAATGATATATGACATCTTGAATGAAGACAGTTGTCAAATTCAGTTCCCAGAAGATAGAGCGAACACAAGAACATACAGACAGACATATAGGCAGACAGAGGCAGATACATCACAATTTCAATTTGTTTTACGAAGTTTTTTTTTTTTGTCTTAATAAGTGAATCTTACGGCATCACATTTAAATGGTTTTGATACACTCTACCTACTGATAGGATATAGGTTAAAGGAGAAGAATAGGCTTCATACTAACGATTTAACATGTCTGTTCCTGTGTTATCCCACTACTTAATTCTTAATATCTGATTCAGTTGGTGACTCTTACCTGTTGAGTTTAATTGTGGTATCCCTATCATGGCAACATCGTGTGGTAATCATGTGGTACGATGCCTATATACAATGTGTGGCGATCCTGTGGTTACTGTCTTGTGGTAATTGCAATGTTGTGATGTCTGATCCTGTGGCAATGACCCAAAATACCACTGGAATATCCCTCTTGTAATTCCTATGAACACAGAACTATTTTGTATGGGGCAAACATTTTCACATACACATCTCTTAACAAATACTTTTAACTTACCATTATTGTCGTACACCTACATTGACTTTTACCTTTTTATCTACTGCAAAGATATGCGTCTAGAATAGAAAGTTACACATTTTCGTATCAGATTGTGTGGGCAGCGTATGCAGTAATCGCTCACGAAAAGTGACTTGTTCTGAGCGACGACATGGGAGCAGATGACAATATCGACGTTTCCCAACAAACGATTTGGTTCAAACTCACGCGAGTGATTGGGTGAAAAAAAGTTATTCAGCGGTTTTCTATGAATTGAGGGCAATTTGGTTTATAGTTATGAAAGTAGGCATACATCACGTAAGACTTTATGATTTTGTTAAACAACACAACCGGACCCCAACTCGGCATGAACGGACGTGGTTAGACATCGCTCCGTATTCCATCGTTTTTGTGAAGCAAAATATCAGATATACATGTTTGATCGGCTCGTGCATCTTTCTCCGACTTCAACGAGACAAAATGAATGGTAGTATTTATCCAGTTTCCATGTTATTGCTATCGGAACTCACTTTTTGCTTCGCTATTTGAATATCTCTCATCGCGCAAAATTTATATGATAGTCCCACGTGTTGCAGTGACTGTGTTCCTGTATTCGTGTACGCAATATACATGAGTACCATGACGAAAACTCGACGGGGACAGTCCGAGGATTCTGCCGCTAACCTAACCAAGGACATTCGGGAAGAGGTATCGAAGGCAATAGAAGACAACAGTGAGCTTCTAGATACCCTAATAAGCAAGATAAAGGCGTCATTGATTGAAGAAATCACGTCTCTCATCACGCAAAAAGTGGCAGATAGCATCAAGGAGCGATTAGACTTCGAATTAGCTGAGAGAGATGATATGATTGCAAAGCTACAGAAGGATATCGACAGTTTGAAAGACAAGCAGGATGACGCTGAACAATATTCGAGGAGAAATTGTCTCATCCTGCATGGAATTTCAGAAAAGGACGACGAAAATACGGATGTGCTCGTGAGGAAACTCTGCGAGGAAAAGCTAGATGTCAAGCTCGAGGAACATGACATCGACAGATCTCACAGGCTTGGAGCTAAAGCAGGGAAAACAAAAGGAATCATCGTCATATTCACGAAATATACAGTGCGTGATCGAGTGTATCAAGCTCGTAAAAAGTTGAGGAACCTAGATGGAGCCCAAATCTACATCCAGGAGAGTTTGACAAAGGTGAGAGGGGATCTTTTCTGGGAAGCAAAATCGAAATACAAACAGGTTGTGAAGAACATTTGGACTCAAGATGGCCGAATCCAGGTACGAACGAACGATGATCGCCGTGTAACCCTCGTCACAAAAGCCGACCTCGAAAAGCTCGAAAAGCTGAAAACAACGAACAAAAGCTGAATGGATGACTTTCGCACAATTCTTATCTTCCATTGTAAGCGTTGCGCGACGTTCTGGTACCCCGTTGTTGTAAGCTTACTACAAGAAGATTATACCCTTTCAATTATCTGCTGATTAATTCAAACCAAATTGCCTATTACTACCGACGACAAACTTAACCTATATAGTGTGTACGGCCATTATTTGCCACACATGTCTCTCCTTTTTCTTCCAAAAAGCTTTCCCCCTGTAGCGGTTTTCTACTATGTATCATATTGTCTGGCATTCTGGCTGTTGTAAATTACGCTGTCTGGCGACCCCAGTATTTTGTCAACATCCACGCGAACTTTCTTTGTGCGCCGGCACACGACAGGTGCGCACTACATTCTCCGCCTTTGTCATCGTGCCGAGGTACGCGTATTTCACATTCCAACAGTAGTCGGATTTTCATAAACACACCCCTTGTTTTGCTGTCACGGAAACAAGCTACCAATTAGTGGCGAGCTGTACACCTTCATCAGCCAATTACCACTCTCAAAGCTCCTGTCCGTGACACGTTTTCTCCGATCACGCTGTTTCATTTTCCACGCTTCCTCACTTCACGATTAGCTTTCATCCTGAGAGCACGTCCTAATCGTTGGAGTCACTCACGTCCGTACATTACATTACCTTCCACGTCTTTTCTCGCGGACGATACTTCGCGCCGTGGACTGTCATTTCTTACGGATTTACATTTCATACGGAATATTACACTTCCTCGGATTTCATACCTCGCGACATTCGCTCCTTTTTGTACCGCGACTCGCCCTTTCTTCATGCTCTACACTCCAACCTGGGGATTTTCTACGTAGCTGCATTCAACGCGATTCGCGTCGTTACATCGCTGCGTCGGTCCTGCTAGCGTGCTGTCGGTGGTGTGCAGACTCTATCAGGGACCTCGCAGTTCTTCGACCCAGCGCTCCAGCGGTGGATTCTACCCTCGCTTGTGCTAGCCGCGGCACCCGGAGGCTACTCCACGCTGTCGCTGGATCATTTGTACATATTTATATGGGACACTGTCGTCTTCGGACACCCAAAGTGCATTCGGAGTTAGTCCATATCATTTAATATCATTTCGGGAAGTGCAATACCTATTTCAAGGACACTGTTCACCTCTACTGGTGCCCTGGTGTTTTCTACAGTCCATACACTACTGTCATACGGTCGGCTACCATTCCTGCTGGTGGTACCTTACTTCAGCCCTGTCGTCCTGTTTGCCATTCGGTGAGTTGTTAGGTATTACATTATAGGCCCGTACCATAATACCTACATTGGTGACCCCGACGTGATAGTTTAGGGCCAACTTCACGCTTCTCATCCTGCATCCCTCACCGTTCATCCTTCATCCTTCGCTATTACAATGACTACCACCAGCCCTCCGGCAGATGTCATAGCGAACCTCACGGCGCAGGTCCTTCTGCTAACTAAGCAGGTGTGCGAACTGGCCACACGTCTGGAGCAGGACGAGCGGCGGTCTCAGCGAGCACCACCCCGTTCGCAACGGAAACACCGTCCGCATCGGCAACCGCATCCAGCTAGCCAGCAGAAACTAGCGGCGACGAGCCCGTCTTCTGGCAGTGGTACGGCCAGTCGCCTATTCTACATCTGCGATCGACAACACGGCACACGTTTTTTAGTCGACACTGGAGCTGAAGTCAGCGTCCTTCCTCCTTCAGCGGCTGATAAGACTAATTCTTCGCCCACATTTCATCTACAGGCGGTGAACAAGTCTCCTATCACCACTTATGGAGAGCGCTCACTCACGCTCGATTTTGGCCTCCGTCGCACCTTTCGATGGATTTTCATCATAGCGGATGTGCCTACACCCATCATCGGGGCAGATTTCTTGCGACATTTTGGTTTGTTAGTGGATGTCAAACACCACAAGCTCATTGACTCCACTACACACCTTTCTGTCAATGGTGTCTGCGCCCACAACTCTCCCTCCATCGTGAGTCCGATGTTCTCTCGGCCGGACGATCATAGGTATGATACTATCGTCCAACAGTATCCTATCACTCGCCCTACCTATGAGCAGAAGGCCGTGAAACATTCGGTAACTCATCACATAGTTACCCGTGGACCCCCCGTGGCAGCCCGACCACGTCGCCTGGCAGCAGACCGCCTCACCATCGCCAAGGCAGAGTTTGAACACATGTTAGAGCTGGGTATCATCCGTCCCTCCAGCAGCAACTGGTCATCCCCACTGCACATGGTGCCCAAGAAAACCCCGGGAGACTGGCGACCGTGCGGGGATTATCGCGCCCTCAACGCCAGGACGATACCCGACCAGTACCCAATTCCCCATCTGCACGACTTTACTGCCCAACTCCAAGGCAAGTCCATCTTCACTAAGATAGACTTGGTTCGTGCATACCACCAAATCCCAGTTCACCCAGACGACGTCCCAAAGACTGCCATCACCACACCATTTGGGATGTTTGAGTTCACTCGCATGCCGTTTGGTCTGCGGAATGCGGCCCAGTCCTTCCAACGTTTCATCGATGAGGTTACCCGAGGCCTGCCTTTCGTCTTTGCCTACATCGACGACCTCCTCATCGCCAGTGAGTCCCCTGAGGAACATGCACGTCACCTCCATACTCTGTTCGCACGGCTCACCGAATACGGAGTGGTCATCAACCCAGCCAAGTGCGTATTCGGTGCGAACGAGCTGGATTTCCTCGGTCACCACGTCGACCAGCACGGCATTAGTCCACTACCCGAGAAGGTGAAAGTCATTCACGATTTCCCTCGTCCTTCGTCCATCAAGCAACTTCGACGCTTCCTTGGGCTCGTCAATTTCTACAGACGATTCATCCCCAGTGCTGCTGCAATGCTCACACCCCTCACGAACGCATTGCGCGATCTCCCCAAACGCAGCAACAAGCCCATCCCATGGACACCGGAGTGTGAGACTTCCTTCACTCGTGTGAAAGCAGCTCTTGCCAGCGCCACCATGTTGACACATCCTTCATCTGGTCTACCTACCAGTCTTATGGTAGACGCTTCAGATACGGCTGTAGGTGGCGTTTTGCAGCAGTTTTCGCACGGTGAGTGGTACCCCATCGCCTTCTTTTCCCAGAAACTTAAGCCTGCTGAGACACGCTACAGTGCTTTTGGTCGTGAGCTCCTAGCAGCCTACTTAGCGGTGCGGCACTTTCGCTATCTGCTAGAAGGACGTCCTTTCATCCTTTTCACGGACCATAAACCCCTTACCTACGCATTCCAGGCCAAGCCAGACCGTCATTCCCCCCGTGAAGTACGTCACTTGGACTACATCTCACAGTTCACTACTGACATACGCCATGTTAGTGGTCACAACAACACTGTAGCCGACGCACTTTCACGCATACACGTCGACGCACTTCATACATCCTCCGTCGTCAATCTACGGCAGCTCGCCAACGATCAGGAAGACGACGACGAGTGGACGACAACTCAGCAGTTACCATCCCTTTCATTCAGGCGTCTCCCCCTGCCTGATGGTAGGTGCCTACTGGTGAGATTTGGTGCGACGTTTCTACTGGAATCCAACGTCCTTATGTCCCCATGTCACACAGAAGGACAGTCTTTCACACACTGCACGACATCTCCCACCCAGGAATTCGTGCTACACAGAAGCTCGTCTCATCACGCTTCGTATGGCCTAACATGCAACGAGATGTACGCCAGTGGGCCAGGTCATGTGTGGCTTGTCAAAAAGCCAAGGTACATCGCCATGTCAAGGCTCCACTGGGCACTTACACTACTCCAGATGCTCGATTTCAGCATGTCCACATCGACATCGTTGGACCCCTCCCCCCATCTTGTGGATATCAATACCTCCTCACATGTGTAGACCGGTACAGTAGATGGGCAGATGCTATCCCAATCCGTGACATCACAGCAGAGACCGTTGCCAAAGCCTTCATACATCACTGGGTAGCCAGGCACGGTGTACCATCTACTGTAACTACAGACCGAGGTCGCCAGTTTGAGTCGTCACTCTTCAACGAGCTCACTAACACACTGGGCACGACTCACATTCACACCACAGCATACCACCCAGCTGCTAACGGCCTTGTCGAGCGTTTTCATCGACAGCTCAAGTCCTCGCTGAAAGCCCACGACCACAGCGACAAGTGGTATGAATTCCTCCCCATCATTCTGCTTGGTATACGGTCTACCATAAAGGAGGATATCGGATGCACGCCTGCCGAGATGTTATATGGCACGACTCTAGTCCTACCTGGTCAGATGGTCATCCCAACCACCACCACCACACTAAATGATCCTGCCAACTACGTCCATCGTTTACGTGAGTACATGTCCACTCTACATCCAGCCCACTCACGCAAACAGAACACCACATCTCACATCCCTACACATCTCCACAACTCCACGCATGTTTTTGTCAGACGGGACGGTGTACATCGATCTCTACAGACGCCATACACTGGACCATACAAAGTGCTGCGTCGATCTCCCAAGCACTTTACACTAGAGATCAACGGTAAGAGGGAGACCGTCACTATCGACCGCCTAAAGGCCGCCTTCTTAGAAGCCGCACCGGTCCAGCAACCCCCACCCGTCCCCGCCAGAACTCCGGCGACCACACCGAGCGCCCCGCTCACTACACCACGGCAGCAGCAGCCTACGCCAACACAGCCAACGCAACCGCAGCAGCCGACACGGACGACTCGCACCGGTAGGCAAGTACGTTGGCCTGCACGTTACGTTCAATACATGTATTTTGATACCTGAAATTTTCAACCACTACTTTGTTTACCTTTCATTCATATCGATCGCCTGTTTTTAGTCTTCACTTCATTGACCTTTCTACTAGCGATCTGGAAGGGGGCTAAATGTAGCGGTTTTCTACTATGTATCATATTGTCTGGCATTCTGGCTGTTGTAAATTACGCTGTCTGGCGACCCCAGTATTTTGTCAACATCCACGCGAACTTTCTTTGTGCGCCGGCACACGACAGGTGCGCACTACATTCTCCGCCTTTGTCATCGTGCCGAGGTACGCGTATTTCACATTCCAACAGTAGTCGGATTTTCATAAACACACCCCTTGTTTTGCTGTCACGGAAACAAGCTACCAATTAGTGGCGAGCTGTACACCTTCATCAGCCAATTACCACTCTCAAAGCTCCTGTCCGTGACACGTTTTCTCCGATCACGCTGTTTCATTTTCCACGCTTCCTCACTTCACGATTAGCTTTCATCCTGAGAGCACGTCCTAATCGTTGGAGTCACTCACGTCCGTATATCACGTCCGTACATTACATTACCTTCCACGTCTTTTCTCGCGGACGATACTTCGCGCCGTGGACTGTCATTTCTTACGGATTTACATTTCATACGGAATATTACACTTCCTCGGATTTCATACCTCGCGACATTCGCTCCTTTTTGTACCGCGACTCGCCCTTTCTTCATGCTCTACACTCCAACCTGGGGATTTTCTACGTAGCTGCATTCAACGCGATTCGCGTCGTTACATCGCTGCGTCGGTCCTGCTAGCGTGCTGTCGGTGGTGTGCAGACTCTATCAGGGACCTCGCAGTTCTTCGACCCAGCGCTCCAGCGGTGGATTCTACCCTCGCTTGTGCTAGCCGCGGCACCCGGAGGCTACTCCACGCTGTCGCTGGATCATTTGTACATATTTATATGGGACACTGTCGTCTTCGGACACCCAAAGTGCATTCGGAGTTAGTCCATATCATTTAATATCATTTCGGGAAGTGCAATACCTATTTCAAGGACACTGTTCACCTCTACTGGTGCCCTGGTGTTTTCTACAGTCCATACACTACTGTCATACGGTCGGCTACCATTCCTGCTGGTGGTACCTTACTTCAGCCCTGTCGTCCTGTTTGCCATTCGGTGAGTTGTTAGGTATTACATTATAGGCCCGTACCATAATACCTACACCCCTTTTGTTCCACTTAATAGCAACAAGTCAACAACTTTGTGTCAATTTGACGTAACCAAAAAAATGATTGGTGTCTTACTGACAAAAGCTACTGCATGTACATACAAGTCTTGCAAACTACTCAATATAATCTATTGCTCGATTTTTGTTCAAGCTAAAGATGTGAGTAATTGTATATACTATATACGGTCGAAGTGGACGTGCAAGCCAATTTCTGCTCTGCTTAATAGCAAGAGGTCAATACTCCATGTGTATCAATCTGTGTTATAGATAATACATTGTACAAGGTTTTGTTGTTTTCGTTCTGACAAAGCTATTGACTATACATGTCTTGCAGACTTCTCAATACAATCTATTGCCCAATTTTGTTCAAGCAAAATTTATGTGTTAATTTTCAATTTACGGCTGAACTATACGTGCTCTGCTTAATAGCAAGAGGTCATTACTCCACGTGTATCAACCTGTATTATGATGAATACATAGTTTTGTTGTTTCATACTGACAAAGCTATTGACCGTACATGTTATGCAGACTACTTCATACAATCTATTTCCCATTTTTTTCAAGCAAAATTTGTGTTTGTTTATTATATACGGTTGAATTAGACGTGTAAGCCTATTTCTGCTCTGCTCAATAGCAAGAGGTCAATACCCCATGCGTGTCAACTTGTGATATAGATAATACATTGTTTTGTTGTTTTGTTCTGACAAAGCTATGACCGTGTTTGTCTTACAGACTACTCAATACAATCTATTGCCCGATTTTGTTCAAGCAAAATTTTTGTGTTGGTTTACTATGGTTGAATTAGACGTGTAAGCCTGTTTCTATATACTCTGCTTAATGACAAGAGGTCAATACCCCATGTGTATCAACTTATGATATAGATAACACATGGTTTGTTTTCTCGTACTAATCAAAGTTATGGCAGTACATGTCTTGGAGACTACTCAATACAATATATTGCCCGATTTGTTCAAGCAAAATGTGTGTGTTAGTTTACAATACACGGTTGAATTAGACGTGCAAGCCTGTTTTTGCACTGCTTAATAGCAAGAGGTCAACACCTCATGTGTATCAACATGTGATATAGATACTACATGGTTTCTTTGAATGCATTACATATTTTGCAGGCTACTGGATACAACCTATTTGCCCAATTTTCGTTCGAGTATATTGTGCGTTAGTTTATAGACAATATGCGGTCGAATTAGACGTGTAAGTCTATTTCTCCTCCGCTTTTATATAGCAAGAGGTCAACAACCTTTGTAACAACGTGTTGTCATTAGATAATGCCCGGTTTCGCTGAATGTGCATGCCTTGCAGGCCAGCAATTCGGCCTACTCGCCCATTTCTGTTTCAGCCAAATGTGTGAAAGCCTATGTATAGTATACGTTAGAGATAGTCGGACATCATGTTTTAAGCAATCATTTATTGAGTCACAAAATAATATTCACGCTTCACTAAAGCGATGTGACTTTCTGACTACGTTGCAACTGTTTTGTATATTGATATTATCAACTTATCACTTTTTTTTCGAAAGTAATAACTTTGTGAACATAATCAATTTTTCTGTGTCAGTTTTTTTTTCTCCCTTTTACGCTTTATACTTTCTTACTTATCTTTTTTTTTTGTGTATGAGTTTCCCCTCGTATTGTCTCATGGTTATCAACTTTCCCTGTGTTTTATGCAAATGTGCTGTCAAAACAGGTCAAAAGGGTCTCTTGTGCATATCTTGTAACCAATGGGTACATGTCTCGTGTGCTAGTGTACCACTGCATTTATACAATGATGCTTCTCATCAGTTCGCTGGATGGGAATGCCCAAAGTGTATCATGAAACTTTTACCATTCTATGAATCAGATATTGAAAATCATAGTGAACACAATGATGTAATCAATGTTAATTCAGAAGGACAAACCGATGCTCAATCCCTACCCAATTCAGCCGAAACTATGGTGTATAACAAGCTCTCGGTTAAAAGTTTGAAATTTGTTCAATTGAATATTGTTAGCCTGACGAAACACATCGATGAGATACGAACAATCTTATATTATAACGACATACATGTTCTCGCTCTTAATGAGACAAGACTTGATAATTCAATTTATGATAGTGAAATTGAGATTCCTCATTATAACATAGTTCGTAAAGATCGCAACAGGTCTGGTGGCGGTGTATCATTTTATGTACATAACAGTTTAGAATTTGATTTATTGAATGACTCTCCTATTTCTGTTTTGGAAGCCATTCCTATTCTTTTACGCATCAAAAATTCCAAACCTATATTACTAACAAATTGGTATCGACCTCCGAACTCTAAGTGTGATGTTTTAGATCAATATGAACAATTCTTAGAATTCACCGAAAGCATCAATTGTCATCTGATTGTTATGGGAGATATAAATCTCGACATTAGTAAGGAGGTAGATGACTATGTTGTGAATCGATACAAACAGATTAATAGTATTTATTCTTTGCATTTCGTCAATTACAGCGAATGTACCAGACTAACAAACAAAACAGCTTCTTTAATAGATCATATGCTAACAAATAGCAAGTATAGGAAATTGTACCTCTGAAGAACTGGATATTAAGCTCGGTGTGCCACAGGGATCGATATTGGGTCCATTGTTGTTTATCATATTTATTAACGACTTACCCTCCATATTTGATTCATGTAATGTGCATTTATATGCGGATGACACAGTTATTTATTTTTCTCACAAAGACCCACAAAAAGTACAAACAATATTGAATAAGGAACTATTTGTATTAGATAGTTGGATGTGTAAGAACAAATTGAAAATTAATTGTGATAAAACTGTGAGTATGTTAATTGGTAATCGATATATGTTGAAAAGATATAATAGTTTGGATTTAAGTATAAAAGGATATGAAATTAATCAGGTTAAAAGTTAGAAGTATTTAGGATTGTACGTTGATGATGAACTCAGATGGGACGTTCATGTAAATTATCTGTGTGAAAAAGTAGGCCGTATGATTTCCTTCCTTCGTCGTTTGACATATTTCATAAACAGAAATTCTTTGAATTTGATATATCGCAATGTTATTCTTCCTCATTTGGATTATGCAAATGTTATTTGGGAGTCTTCTTGTGAAAAGCATATAAATCAATTGCAAAAACTGCAAAATAGAGCAGGAAGAATTATTCTGAAGGTTAATCCGAAATTACATTTTTCTGTCAGGTTAATACATGATATATTACAGTGGGAAACGTTAAAATCCCGTCAAAAGTTTCATGTCGGAGTAATGATTTTCAAGATTTTGAATGATTTAACACCTACCTATTTACACGAAAATATATTTTATTCCCCCAAACCCTACCAATTTCGGTACTATAGCCTCAGCCTTCCAAAACCTCGGACAAACTTTTGCAAACGTGCATTTTTTCTACAGGGGAGCCAAACTATATAACAACCTTCCTCATGCTGTCCGTGACTGCAAGTCACTGAAGGATTTTAAACGGTCCCTTTTTGAATTGGTTTAATTTCATCTTTGTAAACATATCTATATATATATATATATATACTTTTGTCTGATACACGAGAAATTTATCTACACTTTTCAATAAAGCGTACTTTGCCCTGAGATTTTGTATGATTATTGCATTATAAATTTTCATGAGACTACAAATATATTATAATGTTGTATTTATATAATTATGTAATCTTTTATTCTTTTTTTTTCTTTTCCATAACCCTTTATAACTGGTCCCCATGGAAGACCAGCGGCACCAGAAAAGTGCAGCTGATTATGGGCTATCCAGCCGTTATCTCTCTATATAATCCTACTGTACATTCTATTTCTTCATTTTTTTTTTGTATATCGATGATGTGTCACATTATTCATTTGCTATGTATGTATGCTTCATTTTTATGCATGATGTATCATTTTCCCTGTACCTTATATGTTGTCTTTTATATCTGTATGTATGTTTATGACGGAAATAAAACAAACAAACAAACAAACAACATATAGAATCCGAATCAGTATGGGTTCCGGAAGTTTCATTCAACAGATTCTACTACTATACAGCTACACGACTAAATGTTTAAAGCGTTGTCGAATAAGGAACATTATGTTGGACTTTTCAAGACCTTACTATAAAGGCATTTGATACGATTGGCCATTCCATTTTGCTTTAGGAATTAGAGAACTATGCTTTGCGTGGAACATCTTTGGCATGGTTCAAAATTAACAAAAAGAAAACAATATGTTTTTTTTTAATGTAAAGACTAAACAAGTAAATGAATATGAAATGTGGAGTCCCACAGGGCTCAATATTAGGCCCCCTCTTGTTTATTTTTTTTTTCATTAATGACATCGGGCGATCTCTCCAAAATTGACTTTCATTCTCTTTGTGGATGATACTAACATATTATATTCACACAATGCAATGATGTAAAAACTTAATCACTGAATGTGACCAAATATAATTTCATGTATTTTCAAAATTTTGGTCATGCTCCGGCCAAGTACGGGCGAGATACGCGCTAGGTACCGTCAGGAACGGTTCGGACCAACTGCTGGGAGGTGCAAGTAAGAAAAATGTTCCCCGCAAGTCAACCCGTAAGGCTTCCCCAGACACGGTGTGACAAGGCCTTGAGCATACTCACTACTTGTTACGGGTGAGTGACGGGGGTTTGCCCGCAAAGGTACACGCAGAACACCAGTTGGAGGCCCTTAGCGGCAACATACACCTCGCAGGCAACTCCCACGCAGGTACTTCACAACTGTAACGCAAGTACTTCGCAGTCACCGTATGTCGCTCGTAGCTGAAACCGGATCCGTTTCAAAGATCTCACGCAAGTCACACGGAATACACGCATGTAGAAGGTAAGTAGCAGCCGTCTGGTAGGTGAAGACGCAACTGCGAAACTCGCAAACATTCTTTTCCGCCCGCAGAAAATTCTCCTTCGTGCTGGAAAATCCTAACTCGCAACAAGCCCGCATAGCTTACATGGAAAGGTGTGACAGGGCCTTAAGAAATGAAAAGAAAACACTCACACAGTCTTGGTACTCACCTTCAGCTTAGACTAAATGCAAGTTCACACGGTGTTGCAGTAATATATATTTATATATATGAAGAGTTTGTTTGCAAAAACCGATAAGTCCATATTTGTCAAATGGAGATATTTGCGATTAAAGGTCAAGAAAAATAAAGAGAATAATAAGAAAATTTTTGCTTCTTTTGATCATAACTTCAAAAATGTACCTTGATATGTAGTAACCAATATATCATTTAAAACATATTATTTTGTACTTTATGACAAAGACCGTACTTCAAAATCTTCAAAAATGGACTTATCGGTTTTTGCAAACAAACTCTTCATATATTTTTACTCTTACAATGTAAGCTACAACTAATAGTGCTAGCAGCTGCAGGTCTCGACATAAACACTGTTAGGACTGTAGCTTACCGGTAATTTGTATACGCTGCAATGTACGCCTCTCGTATGCAGCGTCGTATGGTAATTTTGATTTTGCCCCTTAGGCCCGCCATTCGGGATGGTGTCTAATGTTGCGGAACGTCGTCTATTGTTTGATTGATTGCCTTAATCATTATCTAAAAATTGGTGACTTTGAAAGCTGTAAATCTCGATATTGAGATCTTGTAATACCTATGTAATCCGTATTGGCATAACCCGTAGATCATCGCCCAGAATATACTACAATCGAATATATACGGTAATTCTTTTTCTTAAAATCTGTTGTAAAAAAAAAAAGAAAAGAAATATATATATATATATATATATATATCTCAGACAAAATTCAAATTTTTGATTTTCTTTTTATGGGGTTCTTTCTGATATGTATATCTATGTACATATAAATTTTTCGAACTCATAAAACAATTCCTCACCATCAATATTGTATATATTTCACGCCGAATATCAACAAAATCTACCTAAATGGGTCAAATTATGTTCCAGTAAGTATGTTGTAAAACCAAACAAAGTCAAAACATCAAAATAAATGTTCTGTCCCTGTTGCGTTCATTTTACAATGACAATCAAAACACTTCCCTTGTCCACCTTTAAAACGAAATGCGTTTTATTTCCCCAGCACAAACATAATTATAACATCGGATGTCACAAAAACACGACAAAAACAAACTACATATTCTTTACCATAACAACTTTCTGCTTTCCATATTCATTCCCCTTTTGGCGATAACATCTCTTCTCCCATCTAAAATACCAGATAATAAATGAACTAATTCATCGTCTGGATTCATCTACCCATAATCTCAAGACTGATATCACATTCATTTTCTTATTACCAAAACTGGCTCACTAGGTGTATGGAGCATTATAGCTTCTGCCATTTATATTAATCATTATTTTCATCACATTATAAATATCCTCTTAAGTTAATTATAAATTCCCATTTTCAATATTTCAAAAAAAAAAATCTGCTTAAATGACATTCTCCGTTGTTCAACTAAGGAAGCCATATACCTCTTCTCCAAACATTATATCAGGCAACCAGTGATTTCCCCAATCCATGCACCCACACATGCCTAATTGTATACATGTATTGTATAGATATATATTATCTAAACACTAAACAAAAAGTAAGTTCCCCCTAAAACAAATCTCTGTAATTTATGAATCAGGAACCTTTGAGGAAATCTGAATACATGATTATGTTGCTGTATTTCTCGGCTACCTTTCATGTGAAATTCAGTGGATATCACTTGGTCACGCTTGAGTGAGCATGACTTAAAGTCAAAATGGTCACTTTTTGAAGTTCACAAGGCCAATTTTGCAACTTTGATTTGGTGATATCGAAACAAATTTCAATTTTCCAGGATAAAAAGGCATGCAACGTATAATTTATGTGCTTCTTATCGTACCATGTGACTTGTGCACAAAATTTCACGGTTGAGTGAACACGGGGTGAAAATTACCAAAATGGCCGATTTGACATGTTTCTCGTGGTAATTTCTGTCAATTGAGATTGAATTCGTATGTTGAACAGTTTTTACACACAATTCGCGTAATTTCACGGTTGAATGAGCACATAAAAAACAAAGAAAAATAACAATTTAAATTGTGCAGTAAGAATTGCGATAATTTTGCGCACTGAAATCAAGTGTTTAATGCTTTTTGTATTGTGTTTAATGCCACTGTGCATACATTAATCACCTGACATTTCAGTCACGCTTCAATGAGCATGTGGGGATGGAAAACCCGTTTTACCCTATATAATAAAAAAGTATTCATTGTCTTTTATGTTTTAGTTGCAATGTTGGGAAATTACTCTGATTTCAATGAAAAAAATAACATTTCAATAAAAAATTACATGGTGACATGCTTCAGTGAGCACATAAGATGAGCAAAGTGTGCGGGTCAAAACCATTTTTCGTGGTTGAAATTCCCATAAGATTTACATTTGTTTTGTTTATGAAGACGTATTTAGCGGTGTTAGCGGATAGAGCCTAAAAAGTGAGTGAAGATGCTACCCAATCTGTGTTATATAACGATCGCATAATAGTCAACCAACATTTTAAGCAATTATCATTACCATCACAATCATCAACACCACATGAACAACAAAGGCCACTATCTCACCACAATCAATATCTGTCTCCAAACTCTCAGTGCATATTTGCAGCACGGGAGGATATTGATGTTTAACATAAGTGAAATTTGGTACCATGTCAATGACCAATTGCATTTATTTTCCCTTGAGTTACTGCATGACTTCATGACGTCACAAAGACATCAAGAATTTAATGCCAAAACAAGTATTTAGCGAGGACAAAGGCCCAGAGATTTAATTCGCATAATTTCTCATCTCTGCCCCAACAAGGGAATGTCATCAAACTAAAGGCAGACCAATTTCCAAGGAATACTTCAATATTTAATCAAAGGTAGCCATGGATTATAAGGGGGGTTTCCGGCCCCAGGTACCCTTTGACGTGTAAAATTTTGAAGGAATGCCAAGGATCACTGAGACATTTATATCGGTCCTAAAACGCAATGATGAAATGTTTTTCACTTGATTTTAAAAGCAGAATACTAAAGCGACACCTGCTGGATGATTTCAATAAGATAAATCATTGTTTCATAATGTGGTCATTCAACCATAAAATAAACCACACTGCATGCATAAGCCATTGTTAGCTTTCAAAAACATAAATTCCTCATCTTCACATGAACTTACTATGGGGATTATGGCCAAACTGCCAATTTTTCATTATGTAGGGTACAAAAAGGGTTTCCAGCCTCACGTGCTTATTGAAGCGTGACTGAAATGTCAGGTGGTCACTGATATGCGTGTGGGTATTAGCACAATATAAAAAAGCATCATACAGTTGATATTAGTGCGCAAATTATCGCAATTCTTACTGCACAATTTAAATTGTTATTTTTCTTTGTTTTTAATGTGCTCATTCAACCGTGAAATTACGTGAATTGTGTGTAAAAACTGTTCAACACACGAATTCAATCTCAATTGACAGAAATTACCACAAGAAACATGTCAAATCGGCCATTTTTGTAATTTTCACCCCGTGTTCACTCAACCGTGAAATTTTGTGCACAAGTCACATGGTACGATAAGAAGCACATAAATTATACGTTGCATGCCTTCTTATCCTGGAAAATTGAAATTTGTTCCGATATCACCAAATCAAAGTTGCAAAACTGGGCTTGTGAACTTCAAAAAGTGACCATTTTGATTTTTTAAGTCATGCTCACTCAAGCGTGACCAAGTGATATCCACTGAATTTCACATGAAAGGTAGCCGAGAAATACAGCTACATAATCATGTATTCAGATTTCCTCAAAGGTTCCTGATTCATAAATTACAGAGGTTTGTTTTAGGGGGAACTAACTTTTTGTTTAGTGTTTATAATGACTCGATGGATTTGCAAGATATCGCGATAAAATCATTCTTGCAGACCCCACAAGAAAAAAAAAATCCAAAATAAATAGATAGATACATTAATAATAAAATATAATAATAAAAGTCATCCCAACCACTCTAGAGAACTACATACATACATCCGCAAAACTGCCTCTAAATATTAACACAATTACAGAACATGAACATGAAACAAACCCGTTGCAATCAAACTAAGTCTACAAAATATCATTTTTTAAAGAAAATTATCACTCTTGCCCCCCCCCCCCCAAGTATTTTCCTCCAGGAGAGAGAAAATGAGAGTAACCCTTTACTGACTAGATATCGAAACCTAGCCACCTGGTGTCAGTGAGCACACAATATATAGCATCATTTTCTGTGAATAATAAACTCTAAAATCCTTTTGCCATAATTCAATCAAGTTGTTGATACAGCTCTACTGCACACTGACAGGACCTCTTGTACCATTGTTGTTGTCTCCATATCCATCATACGTGGGCTGTTTGATTTATTCCCTCCTCTTGTTGGGGTCCGCATCGCTGGCGAATGCAGTTCCCGGCTTTCTGCTGGTGATTCTCTCTCATCGCGATCTCGCCTCTGGGCCCGCTCTCCTGTAATTTCCATGATAAAACTTTCCTGCTGCTCTTTCCGTAGCCACACGCGATCCACATAAAGCTTGGTCGGTTCACTTCGTGAGAAATATGCCAATTTCCCCGCACTTCTCGCCGCTTTCAGGGCTGGAATCTGGCTTTATCGCTCCTCCCTCACTCGTTTCGGCAGGTCGTCTGTGATGAACATCTTGTCCCCGTTGCCTTTAAGATTCCGGGCGTGCTTCTGAATCAGCAACTTGTACGCAAATTTCACATATCTGGCTTTCTGGTGTTCTATTCCCCTTGCTACGACAGGAGGAATTTTCAGCTTCTGGACGTGAAAGTGATGCAAAAATTCATTAACATTCTCCACCTCCGATTTCCGTGGAATGCCAAGGAAAACTAAGTTTTCCAGTGCTATACGTCGCTAGTCGGGCGATCACCTCATGTGTTATTCTGTCCTTCTCCTTTAATTCCTTCTGCAGCCCAGCCACTTTCTCCTTTAAAAGTTCCGTTTCCTGACTGATCGTAGTTGAGAAAATCTCTGATTTCTTGCAGACTCTCCGAAATCCCTTTCCCGTGGTCTTCCAACTTTTTCTCAAAGTCTTGTAACTTTCCGCCTATCTTTCGAATGTGGTTTTCAAGAAACCTGGGCACGGATTGACGGCATAGACTCTTCCGAGCTATGCGGTGAACATGGTGAATTCGGTCTCGGCCTCTTCGTCACTGCCGTGGGTTTCGGCGCTGTGGTCTTGGGCACCACCGACCTTGCAGCAGACATCCGCGTACCTGTTGCCATGTATACCGTAACTTGCATTAAAGTCTGTGGGAGGAGGAGAAGACTCGCTTGTACGTCCTTACTCGTCGACTGTCATGCTACTTCTAATCGATTCTGATCAATTATCCGATAGGGATTGCTGGGAGCTACCAAACTTAACACATAATTCTTAAATTCATTAGGCAATTATGAAAATTTCTGCAAAAACATGAAAATACTACTTCTCAAGATATTTTACAGTGCATTTTCATTCTATTTGTTTTATCTGATAAGGCATTGTAGGAAACGTCTACACAGAATTCTGAATATTTATGTTAATTTAATATGCAAATTTATGTCAGTCATGGGATCTACACGGAGAGGACAAATGCCCCGTGTAATTTGTTAAAACACTTATGAAATTGTGTTGCATTTGTTTTCTAATCCAAGAAAATATATATATAAATAAATATACCAAAACAAACAATATAAGACTGTCAAACAAACTTTCGCGGCGTGGTCAACAGTGTTAAGACTTGTTGTGGTCACGGTATCTATCATTGCTTCTTAAACTCTGTAAGAACGAGTGAGCGGCAGAGGCGTCGATGGGGGGGGGGGGTGAAGTATCGTTTTGCCCCCATAATTTCCGCAACTTAAAAGTTCATGGATCGCAATGCGAAAATATGTTGAAAATGCTACATAGACACACAAATTTATGTAAAATACATTTTTTTTTCAACGGTTGCCCCCCCCCCCCCCCCCACCAGTCCAAACCATGGATCGACGTCGCTGGTGATCGGATGTGAGGTAGCTCGTGAAATTATGAATCCTTTCATTGAAGAAACGCGTGCTGTCAAGATTTCCCAATTTGCCCACGAGACCTCTCTAAAAGTATTATGGGATGGACAGCTGAATGCCCCTCCCTCTTGTGTATGATGATCGAGGCGGACGGTGGTGGACTGGACTTGTGGTGTCAATATCATGTACCTTCACACCAAATTGTATAAAATCCGTCTGTTACAGTAATCTTACGTTTTTGAATGAAACAAATTTAGCTATTTTGCATTGGAAAAGTGTGATTTCTTAATCTAGGCCTACATACTATGAACCGTTCGGTTTTGACAGATCTTTGAATATGTAGACTAAAAGGGCTGGGTTCACAGTTCATTTCATATACATGCGTGTGTAGTCTATTTGTAACCGGCGAGGGGATGCTATGCTTTGCGTTGTCCTTGTTTGTTTTTTGAAGGGTTTATGTAGTTATATGAGAGGAAAACATATCAAACAAAATGAATCACTATAAATCGTACATCCGAAATTAAATCACATTTTTTTACGTGGATTGCTAGAGGAAAAAAGAAAAAAAGTAAGGAAGTTTTTGCTGATGCTTGCCCTTAACGTATATGGTAAAATGTTTGAAAGTGTTTTTTTTATTTTTATTTTTAGTGTTGATATCAAATGAGTACTTACTCACTGATGCACACTTTCAATGGTGACCAACTATCAGACAATCCAGCCGCGTACATGTAACATTCACTTCTTCAGATTCAGATTCAAACTTCATCTTCAACATCAGAACATCCATAAATTGACATCATGACAAAATCACTCAAGTGTCATTGATGAACCTTTTCCATTTCAATAAACTTCATATGTTATATTGGCCTTAGAAGAAATAATGATCATAATAGAGTTATACAACTTTAGAAGGGCAATAGTTATTGTGAGTGGATTAACGCCAAGATGCAAGATGGTTACAATGGTAAAATAGAATGATACAAAACAAATGCATCAGTTATACCTATCTCGAGTCTTGTTCAGTATTGATTTTAAAAAAATGGCACGATTTAACACAACCTGAATAGTTTTTTTTTTCTTTTTTTTTTACAAAAACATTCTATAAAATGATCTCAGATGAAAATCACGGCGACTTTGCACTTTTAGTCATTGAAAGGCAAAACAGTATTCATAAATGCCATAATTTAAACCCATTACATAAGGGAACCTGGTGGCCTGTGTATTAAGTCTATGGGGAGTTCAGAATTCAGTATAGAACGGGTTAATATGTACCACTCGTACTTCCAAAATCTGAATTTTGAAATGAGAATGAAAATTGCAATGATTTTTAACAAATTGTTGTTGTTGTGAATGTTTACCACTCATTCACCTCGCTTCCAACGTTTTGGTAAACTTTGGAAAAAACGTTTTGGATGTGCCATATGGGAATTTACAATGTCAAATCCGACAAAGAAAATGTGCAATGTTGAACCTTTACAGGAATTTCTTATCAATCAAATCCATGATAACCATACCTTCAACCCTGCTTGCATTAAAAAAGTAGAAAAATGGGAGATTATCCAAAGAGTAGGATTCAATCAAAATTAGGAGTGTTTGGAGTGTGTGTTGGGGGGGGGGGGGGGTTCAGAGGTGTCGACTGGGGGAGGGGCAGGGGAGTTGATCCACTTTCCGGGACAAGGGGTAACGTAAAAAACAAACAAAAACAAAAACAAAAACAAAACAAAACCAAAAACATAACTCCATACAAAACTTATCATAGTAAGACAAAAACAATTTTATTCAAAAATAAAACACATTTTTCCTATCCCTGTTGAATAAGTTATGATGTACATGAATCTTGAGCCTCGTTAAAACTGCAAGCGTACAGTGACCTTCAGCTGCCTGTGAGACATCTACCACCCAAGTTTTGTACAACTGGGAAAATTGTGTAATAGAACAAATGAATTAATAAGGGCTCCGAAAGTTTGTTGACCCCTGTTAGTGACCTTTGATTTTGTGGTGCCCTTCACACACATCTGAATTTGAAAGTCCGTACAATCAACATACATGTAGAGTACGATCCACCCAAGTTTGATTGGAATTGCTGAATTCAGCACAGAGGTATTCAAGTTATAGTGAGCATTATATGGATGACACCCGACCAGACACCAAATTGATCCCGGAGTCTTCCTCCACCTCGAGAGGCACAACAGTGAAAGTAACACATATCTTCTGTATTTATCTGTAATTGTTTTAGCGCGTTTAAGGCACGTCATATGCACATTTTCCAGAGAATGAATAAATAACGGTAAAAAATAATAACAATAAATAAAAAGCGGAAAAGTGGTGGATGGATACGATGTGACAAAAAGGCTGGCCTCCAAGATTAGCTTACGCGTACATTCGAGACTAGTTCTCCCCCCCCCCCCCTCCCGCGCGCTCCCTCCGCTCCACTCCCCGCCACACCCTTTCGAGATGAGCCGCGTTTAACACATAGAAAATGGCAAATTTCCGTGTCAGATTGTGTTGGCACCGTACGCAGTAATCGCTCAATTTTCTGTGGTTAGTTTAACTTTGAAACTTGGATACTGATTGGGAATGTAATGTCACAATAGGATATCGGACTTTCATCAGGAGATATATCTATTTCCTGGTTTGGTTTTTGTTTTGTTTTTTCGTTTGTTTTGCTTTTTTTTACATGCCTATCCTTGTCAATAGGTTACCTTAAAAACAAACACACATTGGAAAACAGCAATATATACACCCTTGCCTGATTGCTTATTTTAGCACATAGCAAGCGAAACTCGTAGAAGTCTGCCACATGGTCAAGCATTGCCACAATGATAGCTTTCCCTGGATATATACCAAACCTTCCCCTCAATTCCGATTTGTAAGGCCTATGGACCATTTAACACGACAACCCCAGACGACAATATCACGGGCTGGGCACATATACACCACGTGTTAACTGGCAGACAAGCAGTGGTAAAGTGATAATTCAATATAGCACCACATCATAGGATCATACTGCATGGAGTGCATGATTATACCAGTAATTAAAAACAATAATCATGCTGTATGCCCATACATATTTTCACCATGTTAATTTTGTTCCTTTCTATGGTTGATAATGCAAATGAGGGAACTTACACTTATGTGCGAGATGAAGTAACTGTAGAAGTATCATTTTGAATATGATCCTCGAGAGATCTTATTCAACTTTCAAAGCTATCAAATACATTCTGCAACATGACATTTCTGCAACATGTCGTTCCTAACTACTTATATCCCTTCCCACGAGCGTATGTTGTCACTTTGTGAGCAGTGTGCCAAATGAGAAGTCAAACCCTTTCATTCCTCTATGTTACATTATGCTAATATATTTTGCAGGCATATTCCGTTTTATCTTGCTCGGTCGTATCTTTCTTTGTTAAAAAGACCTAAAAATAACAACAACAAAACAGAACAACTCCCTCCCTCCCCCTAAAGCGAAAGACAAAATCACTATCTTAGAAATTTTAAAAACAAAACAAAAAGAAATCGAATGTGTAATTTTAGCGCCGATTGTCACGGTCAACTTCATTGCTTTGTATACAAACTGTCCTATGGCACGGAAAGGGTTAGATTATTAACATCATTGCGCCAAATTGCCACAGTGTTATACCATTGAGCTTTATCCCACCCACAACCGAAAAGTGCTACGCAATTGATGTCCGTTGGATACGGGACAAGCGCACCCTCTTCAGTGTATACTCATGCGACAATACCGACACTCTAAAACACACCACGATAGCACGGATTGTATCTTCTACGTTAGTAGCAAATGAAAGAATGTAACATTTCAAGGTCTCTCGCTAGCCACAGGGTTCGAGCAATGATTTTACCTGCTTTCCGTCATATCAAAAGTGTACATAATTAAAAACAAGATATACTAATGACAAAATACGTTATCAGTACAGTATGCATGAAACAAAAATAATAATTTGACATTACCTTTCAGTTCCCTGCAGGCATGAACATGTAAGTTCGGTGATAACGGCGGACAACTGTCAAACGATCGTGTGCACAGCTCAGGGGCTTTACGAGACAAGTATATAAATACAGCGCAATGAATTGCAACTGCGATCCAACGAAAGGGGCTTTCTGATTGGGATTCCCCAATTTAGATACAGATTTTGCAATTGATGGCGCCGAAGAGAAACCTACGTGCAGAAGGTAGCACAATAAAACAATGTCTTTCGTATTAATCCATATGTCACCGGCCATGTCTGTAATCATGCGTGAGATATCTTTAAAGTATATACAGATGTTTTGTTGTTGCTTCTTTCTTTCTGTACATTTTCTTTTATATCGAGTATCTGTGTAGGATAAATGTCTTATCCCTTGAAATTTACGTCATTTAAATTTCATGATCTAAGGATGGTATAATTTCTTTGTTCCTAGTCATCACGCAACCGTGGCGTCGACATGACGTCATTTTCGAAAATCACATCTTCGACCACATCTCCTTAACCAAAATGTAATTCTAATTGAAATTTACATGTCAAAACTCAAATCAATCTTTACCCAGTCATCTCTTTAAAATTGATCTGGACACTGGTAAAATACACCTTGAAATCTTAAAGTGCTCAAATCAAGCTCACATAATTTTCTTCTCCTTTTGTTGCATCCGTTTTACCCCATTACTAACTAAAAAACAAAATCAATTCGCGCGTACATTTGCGCATGTGGAGAGTGAAATTCAAAAATCGCGTCAACATACTTCAATTTGCTTTTTTTAAACACATCTCACCTGCTCTTGGTATTTCTTTCCACCAAGATTAATGAAGTTTATAGAATTCTCTGCCGAAGTTATATTGGAGTTATATTACGACACCACCAAAGTTAAAACGACGATTAAATGTATTCCTCCAGAAATTTTACCATTTTACGTGTTGACGTCATCAAATGTCAATCGTTTTCGAACATACCTCACTCATCCTTGAATGTTTTCGTCCGGACATGACAGTAGCTACTACGCCATTCTCAAGATAAAGGTATATAAAAGCTTGATATTGCATTGTATATATACATTATATATATATATATATATATATATAATACAATATAAGGTGAAGCGGGCTTGGCCTCGTACGTTGTGGGTGCTGCATTATCTTCATGTGTGTGACGGAGGAATGACTCGCAGACGTTGCAGTAATTTTCACTATAGCCTTTTATTCTCCTAAACTTTCGACTGAGTTACCAGTCTCATTCAAGGGCTTGATGGGGCGTAAACACAAAAGCAGGAAAGCAACCAATGTGCATACATTTGAACAGAGTAAGGCAAGAACAAGGCAAAATAAAAATGAAAATAATTATTATAATGATAATAATAGTAATGAAAACAATAAATATAATAATAAAAGGCCAATCAAACGGAATGTAGACAGCAACATGACATTCACACCAATTTGCGTACACATGAACAGAATAAGGCAATAACAAGGCAAAAGAAAATCAAAGAAATCAATCAAATATGTGACCCTGCACCACAAAACAAACAAAAAGTCGCCAGACATGAAATTTCAGTGAAGAGCATATTCTGAAAGAGCAGAATTTAAGCTTTAAAATGATGTATAACTCAAAGCAAACAGACTCTCCTAACCTATCTAAAATATTTAATATTGGTAAGAAGCAGACACTCAGGAAAAGTGTGAACTGAGAAAAGTGGCTCTGAACTGCAGTGTCTATTCAAGCGCTTAATCTTTACCAAGCCGTGCTAGCTGTGCGATGATTGGGACAAAAAACAGGATGTAAACCACTGGAGTAACAACAATGAGAGATTCAGGATGACTTATTATCACACTTTGTTCTTAATTAATGCAAACTTTCAAAGCAGCAGCATTATCCTTTCAGAAGTTATAGGAGTTGAAAGTGGTGAGTTTGTACAAGGTTTTTAAGAAAGGAAAAGAGGACTCTAAGGACACACTTAATCACACTAATCTGCAAAAAAAAAAAAAAAAAAAAAAAAACGTTCGAGATAAACTGCTAGAAAACACACTTTCCTGCCCGTTTTGTAATCCCAAATTTTAGCATAATGTAGAAGAAGACTTGCTCCTCCAGAAAATATGAAAAAGTCAAGATCGGCTTGGTTGACCCACTTCACCTATTTCCAGTCCCCACACAAAATCAGTGTGTGCGACTTTTTGTTCGTTTTGTGATGCACGGTCACATATAGACAGCCACATGACATTCACTACAACGGAAAGGCAATATTGTCACAAACACTGGCAGTGAAAAAAAAAAGGAACAGTAGTAGCAGTAAAGTATAAGCCATAACAGCGGTAATAATTGCAAAGAAGTCATTGGAAATACATAAACCAACACAGGTTAAAACACACTGGTTACCCTTTAAGGCGTAGGGATATGCTTGCTGTGTGTGGTGTGGTGTCAGAGGAATAAGTACGAGGGGTTCGCGAACGTAATGTGGGAGTAGTGAAATGTGAGAGGTGATGTTTCTTGGAGTATTTGGGACGTTGATGGCGCAAAGAACTTGAATCAGATTAATCATTATGCTTAACTTCTTTCTTACATTTTGCACATGATCATGCAGTGAATGTGTGCGTGCATTAAAATACACACAAACTTTATGAGCAATGTAATGGGTGGATGTGTACATACGTAAGTATGTACACACAAGTGCACGCACTCTTGTACACTTGCAAACATAATACATGTATGTACAATTATTCACGCGCTTTCAAATTATACACACGTATTGCTAAAAACACACATGTGGATGAATACATAAATGTGCTTCTAATACAGAAGCAGATATCCATACATGAATATATAATAATCCGTACAATCCCAGACACATAATATGTGACCATGCATCACAAAACAAACAAGAAGTCGCCAGGCATGGGTTTTTAGTTAGGGGCAGACTCTGAAAGAGCAGACTCTAAGCTTTAAAATGATATATAGCTCAATTGAAATGGACTGTCCTAACCTATCTAAATATTGGAAAGAAGCTTGCACTCTGAAAAAAGTGTAAACCGAGAAATGTGGCTCTGAAGTATAGGGGCTATCTGTCTATTACAAGCGCTTAATCTGTACCAAACCAAGCTAGCTGTACGATGAATGGAACGAAAAAACAGGATGTACACTACTGGGGAAACAACAATGAAGGGATTATAAGATTAAGTTGAAATTGAGCATGCCCTATTAACTCTTTATGTGCCATGGTGGAAACCCCATTTGTGCCACGTTAGACACGAAGGTAGTCATGCTTTGAGAAAGAATTCTGTTTTTCCAATTTGTATAACTTCTACAAATTTCTGCTAAGCTGGACATAATAGTGAGCAAAGTTAAAGAGGAATGCCAAACTTTGCTTCTATATAAACTCTTAATGTATAACAATTCTATTTTCATTTTTTCTTTTGAATTACCAGTTGCTACATTACTGTAAAGGCATGAATTTTGCACATAAAATAGTGACAGAAACTTAGAATATACACGCAAATCTAGTTGGGAACACCGCTTGATAGTCAATCACCACATAGAATGCAAGCCAGATTATGTGAGAGGAACAAAAGCGCGAGAAACGCTTTTGTACCGCGGGATTAGCGATTTATCGATCGGTTTTGGCGGCTTTGTTTGTTGAGCAGAATATGCGAAGTTGACACATCGTCGACTGAGCCGGACGTGCGAACGTGGCACACAAAGTGTTAACACATTCTGACCATGATTAATGCAAACTTTCAAAGCAGTAGCCTTATCCCATCAAAATTTATCCGACTTGAAAGTGAAGAGTGTGCAAAGGGTTACTGAGAAATGTAAAGGGGCCTGAAAGACATACCTGATCTCACTTCTTTACAAAAAAGAGTTGTAGAAAAACTGCTGAAAATGCACTTTCCGATTCATTTTATGATCCCCAAATGAAGAATAATGTAGAAGGAGGGTAGTTCTCTCAGAAAATACGAAAAACTCAATATTAAATTAGTTGACCCGTTTCACCTTTTTGAGTCCTCACGTAAAATCAAGGGGTGCAACTTTTTGTTCATTTTGTGATGCACGGTCAAATAATCCTTACTCCGAAACATGAATATTATTCCTATCATTTCATTTAACCCCTTCATTCTTGACACTGTAAACATAAGTGAATACTCAATAATCATTATCACTTTTTATAGGTTCTGGGCGGTAGGTTAAAACAGGGCCTATGAAATGAGGGAGGGGGGGGGGGAGGAAGAGTACATTCTTTGTATTTGGATACATTCTGCAACATGTCGTTCCTAACTAACTTTTATCCCTTCCCACGAGTGTATTTTGTCACTTCGTGAGCAGTGTGCCAAATGAGAATTCAAACCGTTTCATTCCTCTGTGTTACATTATGCTAATATATTTTGCAGGCATATTCCATCTTATCTTGCTCGGTCGTATCTTTCTTTGTTAAAAAGAAAACACTTAAAAACAACAACAACAGCAACAAAACAGAACAATTCCCTCCCTCCCCCTAAAGCGAAAGACAAAATCACTATCTTAGAAATTTTGAAAATAAAACAAAAAGAAATCGAATGTGTAATTTAGGTGCGATTGTACAAACAACTTCATTGCGTTGTACAGACTTTGGCACAAAAAGGGTAAGATTATTAACATGATTGCGCCAAATTGCCACAGTGTTATACCATTGATCTTTAACCCATCCACAACCGAAAAGTACTAGGCAATTGATGTCCGTTGGATACGGGACAAGCGCACACTCCTCAGTGTATACTCATGCGACAATACCGACACTCTAAAGTACACCACGATAACACGGATTGTATCTTCTACGTTAGTAGCAAATTAAAGAATGTAACATTTCAAGGTCTCTCGCTATCCACAGCGTTTGAGCAATGATTTACCCACCGTCCGTCATACTAAAAGTGTACAGCATTAGAAACAAGGTACACTACTGTGGCACAATATGTTATTAGTACAGCACGCATGAAAAATAATATTTGGACGTTACCTTTCAGCACTCTGGAGGCATGAACATGTAGTTTCGGTGATAATGGCGGACAATCGTCAGACGATTGTGTGCGCAGCTCAGGGGCATTACGAGACACGTATATAAATACAGCGCAACGCATCGCAATTACCGTGCTTTCTGCCGGGGATTCCCCACTGTACTTACAGATTTCGCAATTGATGGCGCGTGAGAGAAACCGAGGTGCACAAGGTAGTACAATAAAGCAATGTCTTTCGTTGTAATCTATAATATATGTGACCCTGCACCTCAAAACAAACAAAAAGTCGCCAGACATGAATTTTTAATTAAGACCATATTCTGAAAGAGCAGACTTTAAGCTTTAAAATGATGTATAACTCAAATCAAATGGACTCCCCTAACCTATCTAAGTATTGGAAGGAAAGCACAAACTCAGGAAAAGTGTGAACTGGGAAAAGAGGCTCTGAAGTACAGTGTCTATTCAAGCGCTTAATCTTTACCAAACCGTGCTGGCTGTGCGATGAATGGGACAAAAGACAGGAAGTAAACCACCAGAGTAACAACAATGAAGGGATTATCAGATTAAACTGAAATTAAAATGCCTCATCAACACATTCTGTCCATACTTAATGCCAACTTTCAAAGCAGTAACACTATCCTTTCAGAAGTTATTAGAGTTGAAAGTGAAGAGTGTGGACAAGGTTTTTCAGAAATGAAAAAGGGATTCTAAAGAAACACCTAATCACACTATTCTACCAAAAATGTTCGAGATAAACTGCTAAAAAAACACACTTTCCTGCCCGTTTTATGATACCAAATTTTGGCATAATGTAAAAGAAGACCCGCTCTTTCAGAAAATATGAAAAAGTAAAAAAATAAATGTGTGCGACTTTATGTTCGTTTTGAGGTGCACGGTCACATATATCACCGACCATGTCTGTAATCATGCGTGTGATTTCCCTCAGGTATAAAAAGACGTTTTGCCGGTATTTCTTTCTCTCTTTACATTTTCTTTTATATCGCGTATCTATACCGGGTGTCCCAAAAAAAGTGGAACGGTGGATTTTCAGTACCTTGCGTTCTAAAAGTTATACATTTTTTGACGTCATTAGAAAGAACATTTTTCGCAAAAGACAATGATACCAAAATCATTAAATTTAGTTGAGTACATTTTATTCTACGCCAATTTCTGTAAATGCAGTCATTTTCACATTTTTGCGATTTATGAGATAATAATTTGGGTGCGATGAGCGTTCCATACGGTGAATTGTGTAAACTCGCTGATCCATGTCAACAAAAGATATAGCTTTCACATTGGGCGCGAACACAGAGAGAGTGAGAGAGAGAGAGAGAGAGAGAGACACACACACACGCACACACACACTGTTTTTTTCCTGGCCCGCGCCGAATGTGAAAGCTGTATAACCGGGGGGCCAAATGCTCAAAAAACAGAGGTCGAGTTGCACTCTCTCTACAAACTAAGTAGACCATGCTTATTTTCAAGTTTTTATTGTAACAAACAACATTCCACTGGTCTACCTCAAAAAATTTGTTGCGAAAGCCTCCAAATCCAAGATGGCGTCGAAGATGGCCGCCATATTTACTGAATTTGTTATTTAAATGATAGAATTCGATAGAAACATCAGATTTCAACAAATGTGATGTCATATGAAAGAAAAGAAAATTTTCTACAAGTTGATATCATTTTTGTGGGTTATTGTGATAATTGGATTGAGATTTTAACCCTATAAAGCCCAAGCTATTTTGACCCCTTTGCAGGCCCAAGGGGGGGGGGGGGGGCACATTGTGCCCCCCCCCATATAACTTTTTTATTACTTGATGTATCATCGCCATATTTGCCACGTGGGTAGAGTAAGTTATACCCTACATGACCGTACATTTTAATTTTCGCAAGGTCACCCATGGAGGGCACTATTCACAAAAATATAAAGAAATACATAGAAAATATGCTAAAAACGTGATTTTTCGGTATAATTTCTTTATCCCCATTATATATGTCTTATTATAGACCATTCATTTTCATATTTGCCGGAAATGATAAGCAAGTGGAATTTTATTATTTGTTATGTTTGAAATTTGTCAAGGTCAACACATGGGGGCGCTATTCATATCAACATAGTGATACATTATGAGACCTGAGATGAAATGTTTGGGATGGGTAAATGTATAGTTATGACATTTCATATTTGCATAATAGTGGAATTTTGAGATTGCAAATTGATAATATGATAAACTAATGATATTAGAGGCATAACTTGGGTGAAGGAATCAAAATAACTCAAAATATAAGTGCAATATGTAGAAAATATTATTGTTTTCAATTATCTCTATTATATCTATTGTTTTATGCCTTTGTCACATAAAAACAAAGGAAATAATAAGAAAAAACTTTCCAGGACCATAATTACTTCAAATTTTGCTTCTTCAACAAATTTCAGCCAAGAATCACCCATTTCATACACTGTAATGCTGTTAAATGAAATGGGAACAGAAAAAAAAATGTAAAATCTGACTGACATGGTTGTCAGTTTATGGTTGCCATGGTAACCAGCAACATCAAATATAGCTAAATCATATATCAAAATGTTTGCAATAAGATTCTAGGAAAAGTCACCAAATTTGGTTGAAATCGGATTAAGGACGAAGGAGTGGCAAACGAAAATCTGGTAGGGGGCACAATGTGCCCCCCCCCCCCTTGGGCTTTATAGGGTTAAGGAAAACACACTCATTTTTTGATATTTTTCTGAAAAAAGGAAAATCATGAAAATGCTTGATTCAGCATAAATCAGAAAAAGATTGAAGGATTATCTTGAAACGTTTCAAGAATTTTGTTTGACATATAATTAATATTTGTGACCGTGCACCTCAAAACGAACATAAAGTCGCACACACTGATTTTGCGTGAGGACTGAAAATAAGTGAAATGGGTCGACCTAGCCGAACTTGACTTTTTCATATTTTCTGAAAGAGCGGGTCTTCTTTTACATTATGCTAAAATTTGGTATCATAAAACGGGCAGGAAAGTGTGTTTTTTTAGCAGTTTATCTCGAACATTTTTGGCACAATAGTGTGATTAGGTGCGTCTTTCGAATCCCCTTTTCATTTCTGAAAAACCTTGTCCACACTCTTCACTTTCAACTCTAATAACTTTTGAAAGGATAGTGCTACTGCTTTCAAAGCTGGCATTAATTATGGACAGAATGTGTTAATGAGGCATGCTAAATTTCAGTTTAATCTGATAATCCCTTCATTGTTGTTACCCTGGTGGTTTACTTCCTGTTTTTTGTCCCATTCATCGCACAGCCAGCACGGTTTGGTAAAGATTAAGCGCTTGAATAGACACTGTACTTCAGAGCCTCTTTTCTCAGTTCACACTTTTCCTGAGTTTGTGCTTTCTTTCCAATATTTAGATGGGTTAGGAGAGTCCATTTGATCTGAGTTATACATCATTTTAAAGCTTAAAGTCTGGTCTTTCAGAATATGGTCTTAACTAAAAATTCATATCTGGCGACTTTTTGTTTGTTTTGAGGTGCACTGTCACATTTGAAGAAAATTAGGGGTCAGTACCATTTTCGGTTCAGGAGTTATAATAGGGAGCTTTAGATTTTAACGCGCGGACGTTTGAGCCGACGCTTGCGCTGGACGTTCTCCTCTCCCTTCGTCGTGTGGAAAAGTAGCTTTAGATTACGCTGGGACGCAATGTATAAAAAATAAAATCGCGCCCCCATATGATCAGTGCATGAAGAAGCTCTCTACGTCGCAAACTGTGCGGACGTGAAAATAGCCCAGTACGCGTAGTAAACAACTCAGGCGACGCAAGCTAAAAATAGATTGACTTTACGCGCGCTACTGCGCAAGCTCAGAACATGTTTTTTTTTTCCTTTGAACGTCCTCGCGTCGAAAATCTAAAGCTCCCTATTAGCCGGGTTCACAAGTACAAATTAGCGGGATGACGATCGCGATGCTCATCCCGAGTTTTTTGGCGAGCGTCCACACGTACCAAATTAGCGGGATGGCGATCGCGATCGGTATCCCGCTAATTTGGCGAGCGTCCACACGTACCGAATTATCCCGCTAATTGCCGATATAGACAACAACAAAGCCTGCAAACTGGGTCACACAGCGCCCTTCTCTATCACTGCTTGCGCGCACTTACCTTTGTCTATTGTATTTTACGCGTCAGTGGTGTGGTTCGCGCGCTGTTGTTGTTGTGCTCCAAAGAGGTGAAGGACCTCTTCGCAGAGGCCTCGCTGTTGTGATGTGCGCATTGCATGATGGGATGTAAAAACTCGAGATTGTAATCCCGACCGTTCACACGTACCAACGCGCGGCCAATTATCCCGCTAATTGACGAACCAGCGCAAGATTTCTTGGGATTAGCATCGCGATGCTTATCCCGCTAATTTTCGGGTTTTTTTCTGTCCACACGTGCAAAAAACTCGGGATGACGATCGCGATGCAAATCTCGAGATTTGTATCCCGCTAATTGGTGTACGTGTGAACCCGGCTATTGTTTCAAACTTGAAAACTCATTAGCCGGGTTCAAACGTACACCAATTAGCGGGATACAAATCTCGAGATTTGCATCGCGATCGTCATCCCGAGTTTTTTGCACGTGTGGACAGAAAAAACCCGAAAATTAGCGGGATAAGCATCGCGATGCTAATCCCAAGAAATCTTGCGCTGGTATGCCAATTAGCGGGATAATTGGCCCCGCGCTGGTACGTGTGAACGGTCGGGATTACAATCTCGAGTTTTTACATCCCATCATGCAATGCGCACATCACAACAGCGAGGCCTCTGCGAAGAGGTCCTTCACCTCTTTGGAGCACAATAACAACATCGCGCGAACCACACCACTGACGCGTAAAAGACAATGGACAAAGGTAGTGATAGAGAAGGGCGCTGTGTGACCCAGTTTGCAGGCTTTGCTGTTATCTCTAGCGGCAATTAGCGGGATAATTCGGTACGTGTGGACGCTCGCCAAATTAGCGGGATACCGATCGCGATCGCTATCTCGCTAATTTGGTACGTGTGGACGCTCGCAAAAAAAAACTCGGGATGAGCATCGCGATCGTCATCCCGCTAATTTGTACGTGTGAACACGGCTATTATGTAAAAATGACCACTTTAGTTGTGACCAAGACCTTGTTGGTCATAAAAAAGTATGCGCGCAAGAAGACTACTACACACACACCATTGGCACTGGCGCTTGTAGCAGTGCCAGTGGTGCGTGTAGTGGTCTTGGCAAATGCAGACTTTTTCTTTCACAAACAAGGGTTTGTGCCTGCAAACTAACTTTTCATACCAAGTGGTAGCTCAGGTGATACTGATCGCTATTATTTCAAATTCAAATAGAGGTAGTAGCTTGAAATTTGGCACCAATCTTGTTATTGATAGTTTAAGACAGAATTTAGATCAACCGCTCAAAAAAAAAAAATCAAGATGACAGCCATCAACGTTGACATAGTGTATTGCGCCAAATCAAATGCATTATTTCGTTTTTGATACAATTTTGTCTGTTGTGCTATCTTAAACCGTCTTAGGTTTTTATGGACACATTTTTATAACCAGTGATATTCTACTCTCCGAAAAAGAAAAAGAAAAGCAAATCGAGTGGAAGTTTTTACTTTTGATGTGATGAATGAATAACAAGAAAACTGTGAATTTAGAGTGAAATTGGAGTGATTTTTGAGTGAAAATGTTCATTTTCACTCATTTGTGACAGTGCACCTCAAAACGAACATAAAGTCGCACACACTGATTTTGCGCGAGGACTGAAAATAAGTGAAATGGGTCAACCTAGCCGAACTTGACTTTTTCATATTTTCTGAAAGAGCGGGTCTTCTTTTACATTATGCTAAAATTTGGTATCATAAAACGGGCAGGAAAGTGCGTTTTTTAGCAGTTTATCTCGAACATTCTTGGTAGAATAGTGTGATTAGGCGTGTCTTTAGAATCCCTTTTTCATTTCTGAAAAACCTTGTCCACACTCTTCACTTTCAACTGTAATAACTTTTGAAAGGATAGTGCCACTGCTTTGAAAGTTAGCTTTAATTATGGACAGAATGTGTTAATGAGGCATGCTTAATATCAGTTTAATCTGATAATCCCTTCATTGTTGTTACTCTGGTGGTTTATTTCCTGGTTCTTGTCCCATTCATCGTACAGCCAGCACGGTTTGGTAAAGATTAAGCGCTTGAATGCACACTGTACTTCAGAGCCTCTTTTCTCAGTTCACACTTTTCCTGAGTTTGTGCTTTCTATCCAATATTCAGATAGGTTAGGGGAGTCCATTTGATTTGAGTTATACATCATTTTAAAGCTTAAAGTCTGCTCTTTCAGAATATGGTCTTAACTAAAAATTCATGTCTGGCGACTTTTTGTTTGTTTTGAGGTGTAGGGTCACATTTTAGAGTGACCTTAATAGGCAGGGCTCCACACTAACTTTTATTTTTGGTGGCCCAAAGGCAAATATCCGACCTTTTTTGGTGGCCCGATCAGGCCACCTATGTTCTTCATTTCTGACATTTTGGTGGCCCGACGTGCGTTTTTGGTGGCCCCGGACCACCGGACCACCGTTAGTGTCGAGTCCTGCCTTAGGGATCACTTGTCACTCTTCGAGTGATCCCCGAGGTCACTCTAAAATGAATGGAAATGAACATTTTCACTCTCGAGTGATCCTGGGAAAGCATCTAAATGGCATAAGCTCAGATCAATTGTGACACTATAACCCACATGAAATCAGCCTAAAATTAATGTAAGAAAAAACTGATAACAGAAAATACAGTTTCAGCATGCTTATTTGTAAATGTGAATATACAGCACGATTAATCAATTTGGACAATTTTATGCGAACAATATACTGAAAAGTAATTTCGCACAACACATTTCGCACAACAAAGTTGAGAAATTGCCGCCATGTCGGATTTTTTGTTTTATTTATTTATTTATTTTATATTTTATTTTATTTTATTTATTTATTTTATTTTTTTTTTTTTTGGGGGGGGGGGGTTCGGATCAGAAGGGCTTTCAAGGATATCTACGGATCAGACATTATTACACATATACCATCATCATTCACGTTTCTACAACAGCAGAGTAACATACAAGTAAAAAAGAATATCTTTGATACAGAAGCATTTCTTTTTTATCAAAGATTGGGCCTTACCCAAACACTGGAATGAGCTCCACCCCCCCCCCCAAAAAAAAGACCTTCAATATGGTTTACACTAGTACAATATCGTTCGGATGTATCAGAACATGTAATAGACAGCAATATAAGAAGATTAAAAAAAATATCAAATTATAAGTCATAAGTTGAGATTTAACTTTGACGCAACACACTAAAGGAATTCTACCATTGGGAGAGATATCACATTCGATTTATATGTACAGGTTAGTTGTATTACAAAACATTCTACCATGTAAAAAAAAAATATAATAAAGCCTAAAACATACGGAGATATCACCATTTCTTTTCAAGAAACCATAACCATAACTGTTGACAATTTAGTATATAAAAAAAAACATTCTTATCAGATCTATTTTAACTTAGTATATCTAACAATATTCAGCATTAATTATACTGATTTAAGTTTGTACATTAGTTGTTCTATCCCTAACTCAAAGTTTAGAATTAGTTTGAGGAATTACGTAAAGCTGGGTTTTTGTTTTACGTGCACAAATGGTAAATAATGCTTTCAACGACAACCTCGATTAATTACCGCCATCTTGAATTTTGTGTGGATATTATTTTTATCGCTAAATATTACACATTGACAAAATTTGTGCCAAATTCCAAGCTCCTGTCTCTTTTTGGAAAATACTTTCTGTTCAATCTTATCTGCCTCAGAACAATCTACTATGATGAAATGCTAGTAATAGCGACCAGCGTCACCTACCACTTGGCATGAAAAGTTAGTTTGCAGGTACTTGCAAGTCACTAGACCGTTACAGTATTACATGTGACCATGTAAACACATTGTATGCAAATTCTGTAATGCATAAATGTAATTTTTTTTCAAGTTTTAGATATTAACTTGTCAACAGTGTATGATATTGCCTGTAATTCCAGAAATACGAATTATGTCTCAATCTCTGTAAATCTCAATCTCAATCGCAGGTTTTAAAATAATTCTTCAGTGTCTTTGATAAATACTAAATCATGCATTTTTACATTTCTTCCTTTTTTTCAAAACAATATAAAATATGGATCCCCCAAAAAATTAAGAGAGAAGCAAACAACCCCCCCCCCCCCCAATTTATCACAATACAGTGGTGCGTGTAGTAGTCTTAGCAAACGCAGACATTTTCTTTGACAAACAAGGGTTTGTGCCTGCAAACTAACTTTTAATACCAAGTAGTAGCTCAGGTGACGCTGTTTGCTATTATTTCAAAGTAGATTGTTCTGAAGCAGATGAGATGATGCAAAAATATCTTTCAAATAGAGGTAGAAGCTTGAAACAACCTTGCTATAGTACCTATAGAAAGTTTAAAACAAAATCTGGATCAATCACTCAAAAAATTCAAGATTGCAGGCCATCAAAGCTGACAGAGTGTATTGCGCCAAAGTAAATGTATCATATCGATTTTGATACAATTTTGTCTGTTTTGCTGTGTATTTATACGGTTTTTTATATATTCTGAACATTTTAATGCTATTTCAAACCATCTTAGGTTTTTACGGAGACATTTTTTCAGAATGCACCATGAATATTTCTCTAAAAAGTAAAAAAAAAATCAAATTAAAAATGTTTATGAAAACCATGCAGAAATCAACATCTTTCCCATACAATCAATATTTGGAGGAAATTAGAGGTCAGTATTGTATTTGGTTCAGGAGTTATAATGTCTCAAACTTGAAATCCCATTTTACATAATATGTATTTACACGCATCTGTTCCCAAACACGTCACAGAGGGTAAAATCCAAGATCGTGCTTACTTTTCGAGTTCCACTCTCTCTATAAACAAGACCATATGTGACTGTGCACCTCAAAACGAACATAAAGTCGCACACACTGATTTTGCGTGAGGACTGAAAATAAGTGAAATGGGTCAACCTAGCCGAATTTGACTTTTTAATATTTTCTAAAAGAGCGGGTCTTCTTTTACATTATGCTAAAATTTGGTATCGTAAAACGGGCAGGAAAGTGTGTTTTAAAGCAGTTTATCTCGAACATTTTTGGAAGAATAGTGTGATTAGGTGTGTCTTTAGAATCCTTTTTCATTTCTGAAAAACCTTGTCCACACTCTTCGCTTTCAACTCTAATAACTTTTGAAAGAATAGTGCTACTGCTTTGAAAGTTGGCACTAATTATGGACAGAATGTGTTAATGAGGCATGGTTAATGTCAGTTTAATCTGATAATCTCTTCATTGTTGTTACTCTGGTGGTTTACTTCCTGTTTTTTGTCCCATTCATCGCACAGCCAGCACGGTTTGGTAAATATTAAGCGCTTGAATAGACACTGTACTTCAGAGCCTCTTTTCTCAGTTCACACTTTTCCTGAGTTTGTGCTTTCTTTCCAATATTTAGATAGGTTAGGAGAGTCCATTTGATTTGAGTTATACATCATTTTAAAGCTTAAAGGGTGTGTACAGTTCTGGTCGAGGTGAAGATTTAGCTTTTAACGAATTGTGAGATATTCAGAAACCACTCTATGAGATGTCAAAGAGCATGCAGTTCTAAGGGGTATCAAAAGTTTATTCGATGAAAATCGGTTTTGAAATGGCTGAGATATCCAAAAACAAGGTGAAACAAAGAGATACTAATAAAGTTGGGGCATGTCGCCTTTTATTATTAGCACTTTTTTGGATATCTCAGCCATTTGAAAACCAATTTTCATCAAATAAACGTTGAATCCTTCTTGAAATTACATGCTCTTTCATATTTCATAAGAGGCTTTTCATTATCTCACTTAGGAATGTTCAAAACATAAATCCCTACCTCAACCAGTACTGTACAGTCCCTTTAAGGTCTGCTCTTTCAGAATATGGTCTTAACTAAAAATTGATGTCTGGCGACTTTTTGTTTGTTTTGAGGTGCAGAGTCACATATACATAATATTAAGCATACTAAGCAATGTTCCGTAAGTACACCTCGATAGATTTGTTGCAAAAACCTCCAAAGTACAGATGCGGTCCAATAGGGCCGCCAATTTTATTGAAGTTAACATTTCAAACATAAAATTTGATAGAGACATTGGATTGCAACAAATTTGATGTCATATGAAGGAGAGTAAAACTTCCTAAAAGTTGATATCACTTAGGCTGGTCAGTGGTGCGTGTAGTAGTCTTGGCGCGCGCAGGCTCTTTTCACGACCAACAAGGTCTTGTCACAACTGAAGTGGCCATTTTTACATAGTGAGTTTTCAAGTTTGAGACATTGTAACTCCTGAACCAAAAACGGTACTGACCCCTAATATTCTCCAAATATTAATTATATGTCAAACAAAATTCTTGAAACGTTTCAAGATAATCCTTCGTCATTCTCAGATTTATGCTGAATCAAGCATTTTCATGTTTTTCCTTTTTTTCAGAAAAATATCAAAAATTGAGTGTTTTTTCCTTAAAATCTCAATCCAATTATCACAATAATCCACAAACATGGTATCAACTTGTAGATTTTTTTTTTCTTTCATATGACATCACATTTGTTGAAATCTGATATTTCAATCAAATTGTATCTTTCAAATAACAAATTCAGTAAATATGGCGGCCATCTTGGACGCCATCTTGGATTTGGAGGCTTTCGCAACAATTTTTTTGAGGTAGACCAGTGGAATGTTGTTTGTTACAATAAAAACTTGAAAATAAGCATGGTCTACTTAGTTTGTAGAGAGAGTGCAACTCACTCGTTAAGTAAGCGACTTTTTGGGGTTTCGCCCTCCGGTTAGTATCGTTTGTTGACATGGATCACCGAGCTTCCACAATATTCACCGTATGGATCGCGTGTAGCGCTAAAATTATTATCTCATAAGTCGCAAAAATCCGGCGAAATTTGAAAATGACTGCATTTACAGAAATTGGATTAGAATAAAAAGAACTGAATCAAATTTAATGATTTTGGTATCATTGTCTTCTGCGAAAGATGTTCTATCTGATGATGTCAAAAAATACATCACTTTTAGAACGCAAGGTACTGAAAATCCACAGTTCCGCTTTTTTTGGGACACCCGGTATAGGTTATATAACTTATCACTTGAAATTTGCATCACTTAAATTTAATCTAAGGATCATACAATTTCTATTTTTCCTAGTTATCACGCAACCGAGACGTCAACATGACGTCATTTTCTAAAATCACATTAAGAGTTTGTTCGCAAAAACCGATAAGTCCATATTTGCCAAATGCAGATATTTGCGATTAAAGGTCAAGAAAAAAGATAAGAGAATACTTGAAAAATGTTTTGCTTATCTTAACCATAACTTCAAAAATGTACCTTTATATATAGTGACCAATATATCATTTAAAAGGTATTATTTTGTACTTTTTGACAGCGACGGTACTTCAAAATCTTCAAAAATGGACTTATCGGTTTTTGCGAACAAACTCTTCACATCTTCGACCACATCTCCTTTTCCATAAAGTAATTTTAATTCTGATTTACATGTCAAAATTAGAGTCAATCATTACACAGTTATTCTTTTTAAATTGATCTGGACATTGGTCAAAATGCACCTGAAAATCTTGAAGCGCTCCAGCTAAGCTCACATATTTTCCTTCTCTCTCTTTTCTTTTTTTTGTTTTTTTGTTTTTGCATCCGTTTCAGGCCATAAGCAACTAAAAACAAAATCAATTCGATTGCATATGCGCATGTTGAGAGTGAAATTTAAAAAAAATCCCGTTCTTATACTTCATTTTGTTTAACATATCTCACCTGTTCTTGCTAATTATTATTTTTTTCACCAAGATTATGGAACTTTATTGATTTCTATGCTTAAGTTATATTGTAGCTGTTTTTTTTTTTCAATTTGATGACACCACCTAAGTTAGATCCCTGTAGAAATTGTACCACGTCAAGTGTTGACGTCATCTAATGTCAATCGTTTTTTGAGCGTTCCTCACTTATTCTTGAATGTTTTTCATCCGGACATGACAGTTGTAGCTACTACACCATACTCAAGTTGAAGGTACATACATACAAACTTGATATTACATATATATATATATATATATATATACATATGTGACCAGCTACAACAATAGGATCCTAAAGTCGCTGACGGCTGAGCCGAGAAAATCGCGTCTGAAGTCAGATCATCAAAATCTGTCAAAAATTTCGGATTTCTGTTTTTGACACAGTTTTGTAGTCTAATGTATCTTCTATCATCTGCAGAAATTTCGAAGCTAAATGATCAAAGGAAAGGCAAGAAAATAGCATTATTCTGGGCCATGATTTTCCGACTTTCAATGGAACAGAAACGTGTCCGAAGATTTGGATTTAGCGCCGCATCTAGACTCCGCCCCTAGCAACAAGGGAATGATCTCATTGGTCAGTGCGTGGCATCCTGGTTACTGATTGGTTGTGCGTAGACCGCTGGCGCTAAGCTTGAATGAACATTGCTGAGGTTGCTAGGAGCGTGTCTTCTATTGTCAGATGGTGAAAACTGTCTTGCTTCCCCTTGATCATGATAGCATCGGAAGGGAAACTTTGAAGGCGGTTTTCTCGAAACGCTGATTTCTTAAACCAGTCGACATGCACTAATAAAATTATTGATATCTCCGCAACCGAGTACTTCTTTGAGTCATGTTATATATATTATGACATTAAAGTGGAAGAGTAAGGGAATAATATCATGTCATTTTCAGAAAATTGTCCTCCCATGACTTTCGGATCCTTTTGTTGCAGCGGGTCATATATATATATATATATATATATATATATATACATATATGAATATATATATATATATATATATATATATATGGGTCAGATTTTTGAACGAGGTACAATTGAGCCAAAACAGGGCAAAATTTAAAAAGTGGGAAATTCTCCAAATCATATATCTTACCAAGAAGGGTTTAACTCAAGCTTTAATATGAACCCAATTATACTACGATTTTCCCAGAGGAACAAGTTTTTATTCACCGCGGAAGTTTACCATGTCCAGAGCAGCGATCGTCCGTGAGGAATAGTACTGCACATACATTTGAATACAATTTAACATAGTTTGCAAAGATCTAATTTAGTTCGAAATCGTAACGAAATATCTTAAGGGACATGTGTACGTGTTGGCAGAATATTAAGCTTGTACCCTTAACCTGTACGTAATGGTAGACAACTGATGATTTAACCAAATTCGTCATTTCTGTTGAAATATTGCTCTTCCGCTAAACACTTTCTCCACTTTACGCGCATTTTACAGAAACTCAATATTTTGACCTCTTATTTCACTATCCCATACTTTAATCCTCACTCCCAAATAATAACATACCTTTTTAAGATGTATCCGATCTAGGCAATCTCTATAACCCAACAAACATAGCATAGTTTTCATCACGGAGGTTCGCATATAACTCACGGACGGTCGGAACAAACAGGATATTGAACAATGCAGCTCTCTTGAGTTGGAAACGAATTCTACTCACAACAAACAACAATTTCATGTCGCGAACAAACTCCTCTGCAAAATCTTGAATAGATATTACCAATTCTCAATTATAAAAGCTTGTTTATCTTCTCATATTTAGGAATCAAAGAAAACAATATATTCCATCTCTCGCAAATGAACGTATTATACAAACGTACGTATAATCTCAGTGACGTAGTCCATCCTTGAGAACGAATAAATTTATTAAAATGCTGTTATCACGAAGTAAAGATTCAGGTCCCAAATTTGTTATCTAAAGTCTACAATGCAAAATTTGCTTATAACGAGCATGGTCACGGCTAAATATGACAAAGAATTAACAGAGAAACAAAAAAAAAAATGTGCTCCGTTATAGAAATACGAAGTTAAGCTGGGGAGGGCAACCGAATACGTTAGGAAGAAATCCCTCTGCGTTTGCTCCCTGTGTTACACACTGTTACTGAGGAGAATTTGTGTTGTTATATTAGTCAGAAATGATATTAGGTTCGATACTGCGAAGTTTCGCCCTAACAAGACACAATAAGTCCATATAACTTGGATGGATGTTTGTGACCTCGATATCGTACATTATGGCTTGTTATAACAAACATTTTGTAGCGCGTCATTTCGGAGGCTCGTTATTCATACAGGTTGTCAATCCGAAAATTGATAGATTTCGTATAATCATGAAGTTTTTTTTATTCGGTAAATGATATAAATCTCCGAAGGTTAATCGAAAGGTTTATTAACTGGAGCATGAGAAATCAGGTTCACTTATCCAAATGTGGAGAAACAAGTTAACAACCAAATCCTTCAAATTTCAAAACCTCATGATAACCGTTTTCACCTAAACGAATATCGGGCCCATTCCACTTTTAGCAGAACGGACATAAACATAATGAACCATAATATTTAATTTTCGGACTAACAAACTTTAGGGGTAAGAACATTTTTAATAAGAAACCCCCTGAATTAACTAGTAACTATTTTTTCCCATTTTCGAAATAACAAACCTTCATACATTCGGAGTAACGAATCTTTGGAAGAGCGAACGTATCAAAGTGCAACCTTAACCCTCTTCTTAATCTTTACTTTTTTAGCATGTGTTTTCAAAGTAAGCACGAAAGCACAAACAAATTGACGATCTCTCTGTCTCTTAGATGTTAAAAAAATAAAAAAATAAAAAAAAACTATTCCAGAGGAACTTGGTATAACGGGAGTGCACTGGCAATTCTTTTCTCTGTGTGTTGGAACTCGATCACTTTCTATTTCTTCTCATTTTCATCCAACTGCTTCCACGTCCTTTTGAAACTGTTCTGTTTCTTCTTCAACACATGCCCATTACAGACTTTTTCCGTCATTATCCTGAATGTGATTGCGTAGCACTTTTCGGATTTGTTTTGTTTTGTTTTGTTTTGTTTTGTTTTGTTTTGTTTTTGTTTTCTGATTGGTCGCAGCATGTTCAGGCTACTTAGGGAATGAGAGAAAATCGTCGTGAAGAGAAAAATAAGAATGAATTAAGGCATTTAATATCATGACAATTACAGCGAACGTCCGTTATGGAGACCAAAACTGGATGTGATCTGTTTGAGACGGCAGGTGCCATACTCAAAAGATAAACACTTGGAGCATCTGTCACTAAAAGGTGGCACTGTTCTTCTATCTCCTACTATGTAATCCATTGACTTATTCTACCAACGAACACCCGTGACCAAAACGTCTTCCGTTTGTTATTACAGGTAAATTGAGTGCTGAACGTTATTGTGGGTATGAGCGACTCGGGGATTTGGTAATATTTTCAAGTAACAGTAACTTAATGTGCAGTGATATATTTGTAATTATCAGAAATTTCCTTTCTCGGACAGAACGTCCGTGAGCGAAACTTTCAGAACCTGTAACAGTACAAATTGTCTCCAGAACCTCATTAGAAAGAAATTTAAATGCACAGAAATTACAGATTACGCAAAATTCCATTTTCCTATAACTTTGTTTGCAGTGTTAAGCTGTTTTTGTATAATTAGAGGGAAAACAAGCGTAAAATTGTGAGTAAATTTTCAATTGTTTGTTCATCATGGTCACATAACGCCTTTAAAATTCTGAAACTACTGCTCTAAGCTCATTGTTTACTTTGTAAAACTCTATTTGTCGCTATTGGAGCCAAAAGTTTTAAAGAATACAGGACGCTTTTGGGACAAGTCATCCCTATCGGTGGGATTGCATACGTCACGGACGTTCGTTCTACTACTAGGGTCATGTTCCAGGACGGATAACTAATCGGCAGAGAGTACCTAGCCTTCCTAACTCTTTCAAAAATTTGAAAAGGTATTGTCAATGCAAATTATAAGAAATTTGACATCCTTACAACATATGTATTGCTCAGAGGGGGATCAGGAGGTGAATTTTCAGAGAAAATATCAATTATTTGCCTGGTTTTCGGTGAATTGCATGGTTCAAAAACTGGACGAGCGTCAGTCCGCTCCAAAAATGACATGCAGCTCCTCAGCTAGAGAGCCAAGGGTAAAATGTACCTTCGCCATCAAAGCAAGATGGTGTCCCACTCGAAAACGTTTTAATCATCACGGACGTACTTTTTTTTTCTCGGAGGTTCGTCTAAAAATGCAATTTCGGTTCCTATTGACAAAGGATGGACAGAAACTCAAAACAAACATATTATCGTGTGGCTAGATCTTAGTTGATTACGACTCAGAACAATATCGCCAATAACGTTTAATGAGCTACGATCTTTATTAGAAAATAGCGAAAGCACGTCCGTGACGAAAACTGAGTAGGCCTACAATTTTGCATAAAAGAATGTTACGTCCCATGTACAGCCAGCAGACGTACAATTTTTGCATGTGTTCATTAGGTGGAACACCAAATTTTCGTATACATTGCAGTTGGGACAACAAAGTAGAATTTGCAGCAGCGATAGAAATAAACGCATCACGGACGTTCGTCTGTTTAGGGCTTTGATATTTCAATTGTTCTCTGTAATTTTATACGTGCTCATAAAGTTCTTATAATTTTGTGGTACATACCCATGATATGTCAGATCGAAAACATGGTCAGATATTAGATGCCACGTACCATAAAAAAGGCACATCATTAGTTTGAAAAACAAAAATTATTGTGAAAATAGCGTTTTTACCGTATTTTCCCGCTTTAAGTCCTTGTCAAATGAAAATTATCAGGCAAAAGTCAACCAAACCATGCATTTCCTGAAAGGAAATTTACCAATCTTTGAGATGACAAGAAAATATCTGGTTTCTTAGATCATCCTGGCGTGTTCTGTGGGAAAGAATATCATAAGGTGCGAACATTGGCTGTTGTACATCATTCAAAATTCTCACCCGTATATATATACATATATTATTATTATATATATATGAAGAGTTTGTTCGCAAAAACCGAAAAGTCCATATTTGCAAATGGAGATATTTGCAATTAAAGGTCAGGAAAAATTAAGAGAATAATAAAAAAAAATTGCTTCTTTTTACTATAACTTCAAAAATGTACCTTTATATGTAGTGACCATTATATCATTTAAAGGGTATTATTATGTACTTTATGACAGAGACCGTACTTCAAAATCTTCAAAAATGGACTTATCGGTTTTTGCGAACAAATTCTTCATATATGTGACACTGCACCTCAAAACAAACAAAAAGTCGCCAGACATGAATTTTTAGTTAAGACCATATTCTGAAAGAACAGACTTTAAGCTTTAAAATTATGTATAACTCAAATCAAATGGACTCTCTTAACCTATCTAAATATTGGAAAGAAAGCACAAACTCATGAAAAGTGTGAACTGAGAAAAGAGGTTCTGAAGTACAGTGTCTATTCTAGCGCTTAATCTTTACTAAACCGTGCTGGCTGTGCGATGAATGGGACAAAAAACAGGAAGTAAACTACCAGAGTGACAACAATGAAGGAATTATTAGATTAAACTGAAATTTAGCATGCCTTATCAACACATTCTGTCCATAATTAATACAAACTTTCAAAGCAGTAGCACTATCCTTTTAAAAGTTATTAGAGTTGAAAATGAAGAGTGTCGACAAGGTTTTTCAGAAATGAAAAAGGGATTCTAAAGAAACACCTAATCACACTATTCTACCAAAAATGCTCGAGATGAACTGCTAAAAAAGCACACTTTCCTGCCCGTTTTATGATACCAAATTTTAGCATAATGTAGAAGAAGACCCGCTCTTTCAGAAAATATGAAGAAGTCAAGTTCGGCTAGGTTGACCCATTTCACTTATTTTCAGTCCTCACGCAAAATCAGTGTGTGCGACTTTATGTTCGTTTTGAGGTGCACGGTCATATATATATATATATATATATATGTATGTGTGTGTGTGTGTGTGTGTGTGCGTGCGTGTGTGTGACCCGCTACAACAAAAGGATTCTAAAGTCGCTGACGGCTGAGCCGAAAAAAAAAATAGAGTTTGAAGTCACATCATCAAAATCTGTCAAAAAAAAAAAACAGATTTCTGTTTTGGGCATATTTCTGTACCGGCATATTTCTGCATGTTTTGTCTATCTTCTGCCGAAATTTCGAAGCTAGATGATAAAAGGAAAATCAAGAAATCAGCGTTTTTCTAGGCCATGATTTTCCGACTTTCAACGTACAACCTGCAACAGAAATATGTCCGAAGATTTGGATTTAGCGTCGCAGCTAGACTCCGCCCCTAGCAACGAGGGAGTGATCTTATTGGTCAGTACGTGGCATCCTGATTACTGATTGATCGTTTGTAGACCGCTGGCGCTAAGCTTGAATGAACATCGCGGAGGTCGCTAGGAGCATACCTTCTATTGTCAAGCGGTGAAAACTGTCTCGCCTCCCGTTGATCATGATAGCGTCGGGAGGAAAATTTTGAAGGCGTTTTTCTCGAAACTCTGATTTCCTCAACCACTTGACATGCGCTAATAAAATCATCGATATATCCGCAACCAAGTACTTGTTATGGATGATGCTATATATGAAATTATAATAGAAGAGTAATCAAATACAGTGCACTCCCGTTATAACGAAATGCTCGGGACCGGCAGTATTCTTTCGTTATAAGGAAATTTCGTTATAACCGAACAAATACTATAATTATTGTATTATATATTACGAAAACAAGGAAATCACGCATATATCATACTCTGTTTGTTGAATATTCATCATGGTATTCATGGTACCTTTTTAATTTCGTTTGAATATAACACTTAAAAGAGAGCCTAAAGTTGCGTGTATTGTCACGCATGTTTAAAAAATAAGTGTTCGGGATTTCGTTACAGTTCGCTCTTCCAAAGGTTCGTTTCTACTAAAGTTCGTTACTCTGAAAGCTCCTTATTCCGAAGTTTTGCCATTCTCGGGATTCAAAATGTTTCTTCATTTGAAGCTTCCCTCTACCGAAGGGTTGTATGAATTCTGAAAGTTTATAATTCAGATATAAATATATCATTTGTTTTCCGAAGGTTCGTTGATCGGAAAATGTGAGGTTCGTCATTCCGAAGAATTGTAAATCAAGAAATGAGAAAGAATCACTATGTCGAAGGTTCGTTGTTTCGATTTTTTTTTATTTTTTTTTATTTTTTTTTTCGGAAAAGGGAATAAGGTTCGTTATTCCGAAGAATGTTTCTTTATAAAAAAAAGAAAAATATGAGAAAGGTTAGTTATTTCGAATGTTGGAATTCCTATCATTTTCGGACTAACGAACCGTCGTAATAGGAACAATAGTATATCTTTGTCGGATTAACGAACCTTATCAATAACGAACCTTTGGAATAACGCCACAATGTTCGTAATAACAAACCCTATATTATTTCCGAACTAACGGACATTCAGGTGTATCAGAATTTGTGTGTTTTGTAATAGAGAACCTTCGGAGTAATCAAACGAACCTTGTTTAATATCAGATAATTGTATTGCAATAACGCAAGCTCCCCTCGGAAATTGAGCGTGACACACGGAGCAAACACACAGTGATGTGAAGCGTTTGCCTATCCAGAGACGCTATTTATGCTTGTTCGGCTACGTATTTTTGGAAGCGATCCGCATTTCGTTATAACGGAGCACATTTGTTTTGTTTTTCTTTGTCAGTGGTGCTCGGAAAAGACTTCGTTATAACGAAAATTTCGCTATAACCGTGCTCGTTATAGGCCTAAACGAATTTTGTACCATAGACTTTAATGGCGATAATTTTGGGACCAGAAGTTTTACTTCGTTGTAACGAAATTTCGTTATAACCGTGTTCGTTGTAACGGGAGTGCACTGTTATGTCATGCAATTTTCAGGAAATTGTCCTCCCCCGACTTTAGGATCCTTTTGTTGTAGCGGGTCACACACACACACACAAACACACACACACATATATATATATATATGTATATATACAACTGTATATGGGTGAGAATTTTGAACGATGTACAATTGCCAATTTTTGCACCTTAAGACATTCTTTCCCTTAGAACACGCCTGGATGATTTAAGAAACCAGATTTGTTCATGTCATCTCATAGATTGGTAAATTCCCTTTCAGGAAATATATGGTTTGGTTGACTTTTGCCTGATATTTTTCATTTGACAAGGACTTAAAGCGTAAAAATACGGTAAAAACGCTATTTTCACAATAATCTTTGTTTTTCAAACTAATGATGTGCCTTTTTTATGGTACGTGGCATCTAATATTTGACCATGTTCTGGATCTGACATATCATGGGTATGTATCACAAAATTATAAGAACTTTATGAGCACGTATAAAATTACAGAGAACAATTGAAATATCGAAGCACTAAACAGACGAACGTCCGTGATGCTCTTATTTCTATCGCTGCTACAAATTCTTCTTTGTTGTCCCAATTGTAATGTATACAAAAATTTGGTGTTCCACCTAATAAACATATTCTGCAAAAATTGTACGTCTGCTGGCTGTACATGGGGCGTTACATTCTTTTATACAAAATTATACTCAGTTTTCGTCACGGACGTGCTTCCGCTATTTTCTAGTAAAGATCGCAGCCCATTAAACGTTATTGGCGATATTGTTCTGAGTCGTAATCAACTAAGATCTAGCAACAAGATAATATGTTTGTTTTGAGTTTCTGTCCATCCTTTGTCAAATAGGAACCGAAATTATATTTTTAGACGAACCTCCGAGAAAAAAAGAACGCCCGTGATGATTAAAACGTTTTCGAGTGGGACACCATCTTGCTTTGATGGCGGAGGTACATTTTGCCTTTGGCTCTCTAGCAGAGGAGCTGCTTGTCATTTTTGGAGCGGACTGAGGTTTGTCCGCAGTTTTTGGACCATGCAATTCACCGAGAAGCAAGCAAATAATTAATTTCTTCTCTGAAAATTCACGTCCTGTTCCCCCTCTGAGCAATACATATGTTGTAAGGTTGTCAAAATTCTTATGATTTGGATTGACAATACCTTTTCAAAATTTTGAAAAAGTTAGGAATTCTAGGTATTCTCTGCCGATTAGTTATCCGTCCTGGAACATGACTCTAGCTGGAGAACGAACGTCCGTGACAATTCCAGCGAACGTCCGTGACGTATGCAACCCCACCGATAGGTATAATTTGTCCCGAAAATGTCCTGTATTCTTTAAAACTTTTGGCTCCAATAGCGACACGGAAAGTTTTACAAAATAAACAATGAGTTTAGAGCAGTAATCTCAGAATTTTTAAGGCGTTATGTGATCATGATGAACAAACAGTTAAAAATTTACCTACAGTTTTACGATTATTGTCCCTCTATTTATACAAAAAACAGCTTGACGCTGAAAACAAAGTTATAGGAAAATGGAATTTTGTGTAATCTGTAATTTCGGTGCATTTAAATTTCTTTCTAATACGGTTCTGGAGACAATTTGTACTGTTACAAGTTCTGAAAGTTTCTTTCACGGACGTTCTGTCCGAGAAGAAATGTGACCCGCTACAACAAAATGATCCTAAAGTCGGGCGAGGTCGATTATTTGAAAATTGCATGATATAATCCCCTAATCTTTCTGCTTTAAATTGATATATAACACACTTTATAAAAAAAAATCGGCTGCGGAGATATCGATGTTTAAAAGAGAGCATGTCGAGACGTCTGGAAAATAACTGTTTCGAGAAAAGCGCCCTAAAAGTCTTCCTTTCGACGCAATCGCGATCAACGGACACGCAAGTCAGTTTTCACCTCTGGACAATAGAAGGTAAGCCCTAGCAACCCCCGAAGAGTTCATTCAAGCACATCAGCGTTGGCGGTCTCCTCACTAACCAATCAGTGACCAGGATGTGAGAAGCGGCTGAGCATAGCGCACCCCGCCCGCACGCACCAGTCGACTGGGCAGTGTGCGAGCTTCACGCTTCGGTTAGCAGCAAGCACCAAACTGACCAATGAGATCACTCTGGTCGTTGTTAGGGGCGGAACCTATCTGGGGCGCTCAATCAAAATTTTCGAACCAGCGCCAAAAAACATGGCGCAGAAAAACGCTATTTTTTGGTCTTTCCTTTGATCATTTTGCTTCAAAATTTCGACAGATGATAGAAGACATGTTAGACTCCAATAATATATCAACATCAGAAAATCGTAAGTTTTGACCAATTTTAATGCTCTGACTTCAAACACGATTTTCACGGCTTCGACCGTGCGCGACTTTAGGACCTTTTTGTTGTAGCGGGTCACAAATTTCTGATAATTACAAATATATCACTGCTCATTAAGTTAATGTTACTTGAAAATATCACCAAATCACCGAGTCTCTCATACCCAAAAGTGAATAACGTTCAGCTCTCAATTTACCTGTAATAACAAACGGAAAACATTTTGGTCACGGATGTTCGTTTGTAGAATAAGTCAATGGATTACATAGTAGGAGATAGAAGAACAGTGCCACTTTTTTAGTGACAGATGCTCCAAGTGTTTATCTTTTGAGTATGGTAGCTACCGTCTCAAACAGAACACATCCTGTTTTGGTCTCCATAACGGACGTTCGCTGTAATTGTCATGATATTAAATGCGTTAATTCATTCTTATGTTTCCGTTCACGACGATTTTTCTCTCATCCCCTAAGTAGCCTGAACATGCTGCTACCAAGCACAACACAAAAACTAAACAAACCAACCCAAAACAAATCCGAAAAGTGCTACGCAATCACATTCAGTATAATGACGGATGAAGTCTGTAATGGGCATGTGTTGAAGAAGAAACGGAAAAGTTTCAAAAGGACGTGGAAGCAGCTGAATGAAAAATTAATGAGAAGAAACAGCGAAGGGATCGGGCTTCAACAAACAGAGAAAAGAATTGCCAATGCACTCCCGTTTTACCAAATTCCTCTGAAGAAGTTTGTTTGTTTGTTTGTCTGTTTATTTTTTTATTCATCGAAATGCCGTCACAAGCGAACAAAAATAATGCAGTATACAATTATTGTCTGATGAAAATACGCAAATCCTCCGCTTATCATGACATAGTGTTATTTTATACGCATCAATGAAAAGCAATGTTAATTTTTAATTCTTTCTAAGATTTTTTTTTCATTTTACATTTGAGAGACAGAGAGATCGTAAATTTGTTTGTGCTTTTGTGCTTACTTTGAAAACACATGCTAAAAAAACAGTGATTAAGAATAGGTTAAAGTTTGCACTTTGATACGTTCGCTCTTCCAAAAATTCGTTAATCCGAATGTCCAAAGGTTTGTTATTCCGAAAATTAAAAAAAAAATCGTAGTTAATTCAGAAGGTTTCTTATTAAAAATGTTCTTATTCCGAAAGTTTGTTAGTCCGAAAATTAAAAATTAAGGTTCATTACTTTTAGGTCCGTTCTTCTAAAAGTGGAATTGGCCTGACATTCATTTAGGTGAAAACGGTTATCATGAGGTTTTGAAATTTGGAGGATTTGGTTGTTAACTTGTTTCTCCACATTGGGATAAGCGAACCTGATCGTTCATGTTCCAATTAATAAACCTTTCGATTAATCTTTCGAGATTCCTATCATTTACCGAATAAAAAAGCTTCATGATTATACGAACTCTATCAATTTTCGGATTGACAAACTGCATGAATAACGAGCCTCCGAAATGACGCGCTACAAAATGTTTGTTATAACAAACCATATTGTACAATATCGAAATCACAAACATCCATCCAAGTTATATGGACTTATTGTGTCTTGGTATGACGAAGCTTCGCATAATTGAACCTAATATAATTGCTGACTAATATAATAACACAAATTCTCCTCGGTAACAATGTGTAACCCAGGGAGCAAACGCAGAGGGATTTCTTCCTAACGTATTCGTTTGCCCTCTCCAGCTAAACTTCGTATTTCTATAACGGAGCACATACCTTTTGTTTTTCTATGTTAATTCTATGTCATAATTAGCTGTGACCATGTTCGTTAAAAGCAAATTTTGCATTGTAGACTTAAGATAACAAATTTAGGACCTGATACTTTACTTCGTGATAACGAAATTTTGATAAATATATTCGTTCTCAAAGATGGACTACGTCACTGAGATTACACGTACGTTTCTACTTTCATTTACGAGAGATGGAAAAATTGTTTTCTTTGATTCCTCAGTATGTGAAGATAAACAAGCTTTTATAATTGAGAATTGGTAATATCTATTCAGGATTTTGCGGAGGAGTTTGTTCTTGATATGAAATTGCGGTCGGTTGTCAGTAGAATGCGTTTCCAACTCAACAGAGCTGCATTGTTCAATATCTTGTTTGTTCCGAACGTCCGTGAGCTATATGCGAACCTCCGTGATGAAAACTATGCTATGTTTGTTGGGTTATCGAGACTGCCTACATCAGATACATGATAGAAGGGTATGTTATTATTTGGGAGTGAGGATTAAACTATGGGATAGTGACATAAGAGGTCGAAATATTGAGTTTCTGTAAAATGCGCGTAAAGTGAAGAAAGTGTTTAGCGGAAGAGCAATATTTCAACAGAAATGACGAATTTGGTTAAATCATCAGTTGTCTACCATTACGTACTGGTTATGAGTACAAGCTTGATATTCTCCCAACACGTTCACCTGTCCCTTAAGATATTTCGTTACGATTTTGAACTGAATCAGATCGTTGCAAACTATTTTAAATGGTATTCAAATGGAAGTGCAGTACTATTCCCCACGGACGTTCGCTGCTCTGGACATGGTCAACTTCCTCGGTGAATAAAAACGTGTTCCTCTGGAAAAATCCCAGTATAATTGGGTTCATATTAAAGCTTGAGTTATACTCTTTCAGGTAAGGTAAATGATTTGGAGAATTTCCTACTTTTTAAAATTTGCCTTGTTTTGGCTCAATTGTACATCGTTCAAAATTCTGACCCATATATATATAAATATATATATATTATATACATTATACAATATAGACCTAAACTTTGACTTACTCATTTTTCCATATGATCATCACATCATTGTGGCCGTCGGGAGACAACAATAGTTAATTCAAAATAGGTGACCCGCGACAACGGTTTCGGGCAAAAGTCGGAAGAGGAAATTCCCTCCTTGCTGGGGTACAAAGATTTTGACCATTATTTTTGTCGATTTAGGTTTTTTGGCAGAAATCGAATCTTTGATATGTTTTCTACATCTACACTAAATTTCATAGCATAAGACTAAGTTTTTCCTATCGAAAATGGAATTTTAAGCACCCTATGTTGGATCGCACTCGTCAGTTTCGAGCTTCTTTCGAACGCCGCGCCAACATCCCCAGTGTTGCTACGGCGCAGGGTCTCGCATGCGATTGGCTGGTGCGTCGCATACATTTACATAACTCGGCTTTCGCAGACACCAGTTGCAGCGTTTGGGGAATGCTTTGTCCACGCGTGCACGATTACATGCTCCATTGTTCTTGCGATAGTGGCTTATATACGCTCGCTCTGTAGTGCGTGCTCTTCGTTTGGCTTTCTATCCAAAATATTCTACCGCAATGTTCGACAACGGAAGTGAAACAAAAATCATGTAGTATGACATAATCGTGTGAAAAGAAAACTAGATATTCCCAAATTTGTCTACTTGTAACATGTGGTAAAAATTATGACAGCAGACTGACTCAATGGAAGGTAGATGAGAGGAAAGGAGCGGTCACATGTGACTAATCATATTCAAATACTACACGTCAAGATCGCACCAAACTAACGAGTCGTGTTTGTTTGTTTGTTTGTTTTGATTTAATTAGCACAACCGAACAAAGCAACATATGCATATCTTGTAAAAGCAAAACAAATAGGAAGCATGATCCTTGCCAGCACTAGCAATTTTCTGCCTTCAAAAGGGTAAAGACAATGATAAAGACAAATCAACCACAATGAAAACGAGATTTGTAAATGTGTGGATTCGCCACCGTTCCTGTTGCATGCACATGGTCATGGCGTGTGGATGCCATTGCGTAGTGCGTGCACCATACACATGTACATGTACACCATACGTGCAATTATCGTATTCGCCATCTTGAAAGACGTACTGTAAACAAACCCAAGCGAAACGCATTGTTTTTCGGCTCTATACGCTGAGCTCCGAGGAAGGTGCCCGGGAAATTTGACTCTCTCAGTGAGCCAATCAGAAGGCGATGTGGTTGCTAGAGGTGGAGTTAACATCGATTGGCACCATCGTACGGATGGGTGATTCTCCCCTCGAATCGCCGCTCGGACATTGTCTTTGAGAAAGAGGTGAATCTTCAAAGCCTGTTTTTTTTCGCAATTTTGTCAGGCTAAGAACTTTAAAAGTGCATTTTATTTCTCTTTCTATGCCCTCTTATGGTGCCGAAAAATACAAGTGTTTTATTCCAATGCAAAGCTTAGGAAATGGGCAATGTGATTCAGTGGAAAAATGAATTTTCAAAATTCAGACTTTTGCCTGAAACCGTTGTCGCCGGTCACATAGGGTTTGACCCATCACCAATTGCAATAGTAGACATTCCACCACAGTGACAAACATTTCCATGTAGATAATCTGGTCCTCATGTTTATAATATGCAAATTATCTTTAGTTGATAGCAGGTACAGAGTTAAGAGAATGCTTTACTGCATCAAAGTTCAGGAGAAAAACAAAGAAGAAACATACTATGTGTGCTCAGATCTTCAGTTTGTTTTGTTTTTATACTATCCAAAACAAATGGAGTCTTTGCAAAATTAGTAGTATTTAAGAGTTAATATTAGCTTAGCCTTTACTTACAAAATTATGGGTGGACAATGGACGTGGGATAAGAGCTGTTCACAAACCCAATAATCCATGCACGTTATGTTAAGGCGGTCATGAAGCTTAAATAGAATTGGAAGTGCTACAAAAACGAAAGGGAGCGCACACTGCGAGGAGAATAAACAGGTTGATGGGAATGCAACTAACATAAATAAAACATAACCGACATATCTTTATGACGTCATATTAACACCGAAAAAAATGACGTGAAATTTTACGTTGCTCTTTAAGGTGTTTTTTTACGTCATCCTAGCGACGTATTCCCTGATACTAGAGACATGTCAGAATGACGTCAATTTGAAGTCATTATAGCCGTCTTTTTGGCATAAATAATCACAGAAGATCGACGCCATTTAGACGTCTAATAAGCTGACGACCAAACAAAAAAAAAAAATTGCATTTCTGCTCCTATGGAAGACATCTAAAAGACGTCATATTTGTGACGTCCTTTTGACGACTTGGTGCTCATTCAATGACTCCATAAAGACGTGTAAATTTCTACATTAAAGACAAAATCTGACGTCAAAAACGTCCTATTGACGAAAATAAACGAAATGGACGTCATATATATTTCTTAAACTGACGTGAAATATGTCATATTTTTGCTCACATGCCGTCATTCCCTCGTTTAAGGCGAGACCCCACTTTAACGAGGCTGATGGGTTGCTATACCCCCCTAACGATTTGTCGTTTGAGAAGTGGTAGTCGATGTATTTGCCCACTGCAAAATAGCTTTCTACTCAGGCGTGGCAAACCTGGAGGCCAAGCCAGGGTTTAATGACTGCAACAGCTGTCATATTACGTAAGAGCATGATAAGGATATCTACCTGTGGCAGACCATTCAAAGTGCACTCAATTTTCTCTATTCTTTCTAACATTTTAGATTTTATATTCTATTGTGAAATTCTACAGTAATCCGTTTTGAATTTCGAACGAAAAAATTTGACCCATAAATAACGAAAATACAGGAATAAGAAGGAGAGCATTGTAGAAGTTTGTCGACACACACACGCACCATGGAGCTACATAGCCCATGCCAAAACCAAAACAATCTCCTCCTCTCGCGGGTGCCCCCCCCCCCCCCCCCCCTGTGGCGGTGACTGATGCTTAGATTAGGCCAGGGTCAAGAAACAGGTGTTTTATATCTTTGGTTTTTAAGTCCTTGATTGCCAAGCTATACACTGGCATTGTCTACAGGGGTGTAGCTTCTTCAAACGAGAGATTTGCCTCATGAAGTAGAAGTCGTCCAAAAGACGTCATATTTGGTGGTCTATTATGGAGAATTCTTAATGACGTGTAAATTACGTGTAAACGACATGTGTATGACGTTATTCTGACGTGATATTTTGTCTTGCAAGTAGTCATCTAAACGTCATTAAGGCGTCTTTGTACGACAACCTAGGCGTCAGAGAGACGTCACAAATATGACGTCTTTTTGACGTCTTCCATTTGAGCAAAGATACGAGATTCTGACGTCAGTCTATCACGTTTGAATGACGTTCATTATCTTCGTTTATTTACGTCGTTAAGACGGCATATTAAACGTCTTTCTGACGACAGGGCTGGCGTGAAATAGAAGTCATTCTGACGTGCTAGTCCAAGTGTAGAAGTAGTCCAAAAGACGTCATATGTGACCGTGCACCTCAAAACGAACATAAAGTCGCACACACTGATTTTGCGTGAGGACTGAAAATAAGTGAAATGGGTCAACCTTGCCGAACTTGACTTTTTCATATTTTCTGAAAGAGCGGGTCTTCTTTTACATCATGCCAAAATTTGGTATCATAAAACGGGCAGGAAAGTGTGTTTTTAGCAGTTTATCTCGAACATTTTTGGTAGAATAGTGTGATTACGTGTGTCTTTAGAATCCTTCTTTCATTTCTAAAAACCCTTGTCCACACTTTTCACTTTCAACTCTAATAACTTTTGAAAGGATAGTGCTACTGCTTTGAACGTTGGGATTAATTATGGACAGAATGTGTTAATGAGGCATGCTCAATTTCAATTTAATCTGATAATCCCTTCATTGTTGTTACTCTGGTGGTTTACTTCCTGTTTTTTGTCCCATTCATCGCACAGCCAGCACGGTTAGGTAAAGATTCAGCACTTGAATAGACACTGTACTTCAGAGCCTCTTTTCTCAGTTCACACTTTTCCTGAGCTTGTGTTTTCTTTCCAATATTTAGATAGGTTAGGAGAGTCCATTTGATTTGAGTTATACATCATTTTAAAGCTTAAAATCTGCTCTTTCAGAATATGGTCTTAACTAAAAATTCATGTCTGGCGACTTTTTGTTTGTTTTGAGGTGCACTGTCACATATTTGGTGGTCATAAAGAGAACTGTTAATGTCGTGTAAATTACCATTTTGAAGACAAGATGTCACGTCAGAATAGCATCATTTACACGTCGTTTGCACGTCAATTCATACCTTTCTAACGTATATTCGTAAAGAAAACAAGAACGACGTCCTAAAGTCGCCTTTTTGACGAAAATAAACAAATGAAATGGACGTGATTTTGATCATTTTTAAGTTGTGGCCGCAAGGCTAAGTAGTATCTCATTCCAAGATGTAATAAAGCTGAGAGTAACTCAAGGTACAACCATGATACGAATCTTACCTACTCTACTCCTAATGTCCTAAAACCTTTATCTACGTCTACCACTGTCCTATTCCTATATATATATGTATATATATATATATATATATAGTTGCAATATTGTCGTTTCACGTTTGTATATATATATATATATATATATATATATCGGCCGTGATAAGGCAAAGGAACGTAACTCAAAATTTGGACATTTTGAGTTATGAGCATATGGCTCCTAAATAAAATGCGTTCTTTTTAATGGTGAATGTCTCAATTCTCAAATGTTTACCATTTCAGAGATAAAAAGCGTATCTCACACACTTTTTTCACAACTTTGCCGTTTCCAGCTAGGCAAAACAACGTAACCTGAGATACGTATAAAAATGACAAAGAAAGCATTTTCGCTGTTACGGCAAATGAACGTATCTTTACATACACTGTTTTTTCATGGTGGTTTCTCAAGGAAAAAGAAAGAAATTGCGACGCCAAAAGAACGTATGTCATCATACAGCGCTTTGCTGTATAAAATCAGGGCCATACGCGCTACAGTCAGGACGGCAAAACAACGTATCAACATCGTGGCCATCACAACACACGCTACGCTGCATAACTCTATGTGTAATACCTACGGCTACGTGCTGCAGATCCATTTCAGCCGCGGCAGTGAATGTAGTGCCGCCGCTGCTGCCGCGCCGGTCTCGACAACAGCTGGCAGCAGCTGGGTGCAGCAGAGTACTCTCTGGTTGACTGGCAGGCAAGCTTAGCTGCAGTGTGAACCATAAAGTCATGCCCATTGTTCTGTTTTGCAGCCATGGAATGGACATTCTCCTGACCAGTTAATGCCACCACAAAGAAAATTAGCGGTAACACCGGTAAGTTTTATTTATTTTTTTGTCAGGTCTAAGTTTGATCTAGCCCGAGCAGATGCCGTGCGAAGTACGGCGATTGGGCTGTACAGAGTGGACGACAGTACGCTATGCTAGTAGGGTCCAGTAATTTGATGATAGTTTTCACTATTATTTAAGAAAACGATGAGTAAAAAGAAAATAAACAAAATCACAGCAAGCTATGAACATAAAGAGCAAACTTAGAGCTATGAGTATGACAGCCTTTCCTTTCGGTGGGCTTGGCAAAACGTGGCTCATTGGTGTGGTTCTAATGTAATAAGGACTATGTAAATGTAGGATACTCGCACTATACTAGTGGTCTAGTAGATCAAGTAGTGACTCTCAAAAGAAATTTACCTATGCGCAAATAAATTAAGTGGACCCCAGTATACTGTTATGATCATTGACATCATTCGACTTGACGTCGTCTACCTTAAATTCAGTTTTCGTCTAAAAGTATAAAAAAGTAACAGCTTTATAGTAAACAGTAGACTCGACTTCAAGCAAATGACGATAAAGCTTGATACTGATGAATTCCATTTAGTCTTCAGTGGCAACATGAACTGATGGCAGACGATATGTTCTAATAATGTCATTAACATCATTACTTTGGCAAGAAAAGTAAGGACAAAAGATAATGTTTGGTATACATCTTTGGTTAATCACAAGTAGTCTTAGATCTTGTTTGTTATTCCTTGAAAGGATGAAGAATGTGATTGTGGCGTTTTCATACATACAGGAATCTACCCACTAAAATTAGCCTCACAAATAAAGTAATATTTAATGGTACTTTGTACCTGCTCATTATGGAGGCCTGACTTAATTTTTTTTAAAATTCTTTGTGCAACTTTAGTCAGCTGTACATATTCTTTAAAACATTTTTTTTTTCATTTCGATACAATATGATGCATTGTAGCCATGGTAGATCCTATACATGCTATAAGTTCCACCCCTCCCCCATAGAAATGTTGATGGCAAAAGCTCATGGAATTCAAACATTTATTCTTAAGTTAGGTGGTTTTAAATACTATGGAAAGTTCAAATATTAAGATCCAGTCGTCTACTTTAGATGATATTAACATTCGTGTTGAAATACATATTATTTCCTTGTCTCTTTTTTCAGTGTCCACAGCAACCGCCAGCCTAAACCAGCACAGAAAAGGAATGCAGTGTATCAAGGTCAATAAAAGGTACAAGTTGAATAATCACCTATTAATTCATACAAAAAAAAGTAGAAGATGGGGGAAGAAATGAACCCAACCTTTGTCATTATCACTGCGACACAAGCCGGCATTTGGACAAATTATTAAAAAAAAAGAAAAGAAGGCAGAATCCATGATGATGACTTTCTGATAATTTGAGAATACCACATTTCACAGTTCATTCCTTAGCGATAAAAAATGATAATATTAAATGAAAACTGATGAAATAATCACCATTCTCTCTCAAAACAAACACACAGCCTTGTACATCCTCTAGGGATTATTTGTATGATGTTGAATAATAGATATTGTGAGTGTGTTTCATAAATACTCATTCTCATTTTCTTTGCCTTTTTTAGAGGGGGGGGGGGGTCTGTGAGAGAGGATTTGTTACACACAACCATGTCTCATGAAGAATTTAATCACATAATATAACTAAAGCAGAGTTGACATTCACTAGCTGTCTTTTATGGAAAATGCAGAGTGCCTTATTTTGTGTTAATTATTCTCCTCCGTTTCTTTTACATTTTCCTGCAGTGGTCTACCGAGCAGTTCAAAAGCAGAGAAAAGAGCAACTGGACAAATTTCAGAACAGCTGTGGACGCCCGTCAGAATCTCATGAAAGATGGAGTGGATTCAACTCTAGAAGAAAAATAATAACACTCGGATTGTTTAAATAGGATCAGGTAAATTTTTCACAGTTAAATTAAGAACTCGAAAAACTCAACTGTGAAGTGTTAATGACTATTTTCACGTTATGAAGGCACAAGAAAGATTTTTTTTTATTGATTTGAAACTAAAGATTCTATTTCGAAAAAAAAATATGATGAGGGCTCATTGCCCTTTGAAATGATGACTATCAACTTAGGTAAAACTATCACTTGTTCATATCAAATATTGTTGTAAATGCTTTCCCTCAAAATCAATATCATGTCGATTGAAACATGTCAACATATTTCAGAAAACCAGGGAAATAGAAATCTTATTTCCTGCATAATTTTGATTTATTTTGAGCCTAATCCCTCCGGGAGCTCTCAGACAACGCAGATGTATTGCAGCACAGCAAATCGCTGTTGTGATAAGACGTTTATTGAAATATGTTTAAAGTGAATACTGTTGCAAATTTTCCCTTCGTTTCAGCTGCCTAATAATTGTTATTTACCCAAGTATTTACTTCTTACTACTCTTCAACAACAGTAAGGATTTAAAATGTTATGTGTGCTATTTATAATTTGTAATTTGTAGATGTTCTGATCTTCCAAGGTAAAAATTGATGCGAAGGTCTGATATTGTAATAGTATAGCTAATCTCCAGAAAAAAAAAAGAAAACACAATTATGTTCTGTTCTATTGAAATTGAAAATTTTGTTCTCAGGATTTTGTTCAACTGTGGTACGTATGTAAGCTACTTTACTCGGGAAGTACAATACATTTTTTTCTATTTCTTATTTACCATCATGATAATGTTTAGTTACTGCTGATTTGCTTTCAATGTGATAAAAGCATAATGGCATATCAAACTCTGTCTTTAATTGTAAAAAGAAAGTGTAGATATCTATTTCATATTTTTAAGACTTGCAAATAATCGAATGATTTATGTAATGCTGTTGTCTTTGAGAAACAGATGTACACACATTTTTCCCTATAAACCTTTCAGAAGATGTAAATTAGTCTCTGCATCTACGTTTCTGTCATGTCTATCTCAAAGTTATTCTACTGAGAGAATGTTTGCACCTATGACAAGTCTGCGGTGTGTGTGTGTGTGTGTGTGTGTGTGTTTTGTGTGTTTTGTGTGTTTTTGTACTTGCTTGGTTGTGTGTGTGTGCATGCGTGTGTGTGTGTGTGTGTGTGTGTGGTCAAGTTACACCTAACAACATTAAAACCTGGATTCATAATTACCTGATAAATCATTGTTATTATGGTTGTTGTTCAAAGAATTGAGCCATATTATCATTAGAAGTTTTAATCTTACGGATACAATTCATGCAATCAACCAAACATTAACAACTTATAGCGATAAACAAAGTACACAATATCATTCTTTCTGTTCAAATCCTTTCATCTCAATGGAAATCGTTCAATAAATAAAAGAAAAGATAGAAAATAAAATAGGAGTCTCAATATTAACACATTAAATGCGTGTATGTGTCTTTGAAACGAAGTGTATGTACAGATGTCTATACAATTCTTTTTTATACCCATTTTATTTTTTTTTGCCAGTTCTCATACAGTCATAATAGCTGCCACTCATGCATTGTCATGCTAAAGATTATACATATTTCAAGTTCATCTTAATTGTATCACATGGCATAAGAAGTGTAATGAAATCCATTTTACAGACTTTACCCAAACTCGTAGTTTAGTTGTGAATGTTAATCCAAATCCATGTTTTTGTTAAATCAAAATGAATGATAAACCAAATATAATTATGTTCCCAATGAAAAATATTACATCAAGGGATAAAAAAATACACTTAAAGATAATAAAAAAAGGGACATCTCAGTAAACTGTAAACTGTATATGCAAATGAAGTAAAACAAAAATTTACGGTAATTGGTAGATAACAACTAATTACATTTTAGTATATACTCGGTAAGTTTCCAGAAAAAAAAAATGAAAATGTTCGATTGCACTGTGTTTTACTATTCTTATGTTTAAAAACATATTACGGGACTTTTATCATCCAGTTAACAAAATTGTCAAAGTAAATAAATGATAGAGATTGTTGCCATTGAGTCGGGATACGTCATTCTGCCTAATTACATTGATGAAAGGGTTGAGGCGCAGATATTTGTAAGTCAAGATACGTTCTTTTGGCATACTGAAGTGGCTTCGCGGGAGAATGCTTACGCGCCGTAAGTCAGGATACGTTCTTTTGCCTAATTGATATGTTGCCGCGTGAGGATTCTCGCACAACGTAAGTGAGGATACGCTCTTTTGGCAAACTAGAATTACTCATCAGCACAGTGTTGTGATTCGGTAAAGTGCTGTATCTATTCTAAACATTGCAATTACTCTAAAACGGGAAGTCCTATTTTTCTGAAATTTTCCCGAGATATTCTTTATTAATGCCTTAGAAACTTCGCTGCTTCAAATGTGTTTTACTTGTATGACGCAAAAATGGGAACCAATTGCATTTTCAAACTCGTTTTTCTCAGAACATGATATTCTGAGTTACGTTGTTTTGCCTTATTACGGCCGATATATGAAGGATTTGTTTGCAAAAACCGATAAGTCCATTTTTGAAGATTTTGAAGTACGATCTCTGTCAAAAAGTACAAAATAATACCTTTTAAATGATATATTGGTCACTACATAAAAAGGTATATTTTCTAAGTTAAGGTTAAAAGAAGCAAAAATGTTCTTATTATTCTCTGTATTTTTCTTGACCTTTAATCGTAATTATCTCCATTTGGCAAATATGGAATTATCGGTTTTTGAAAAGAAACTCTTCATATATATATATATATATATATATAGACTATAGGGGCAAAAAGTTGTAATGCTTAATGACATGATAACTAAACTAAACATTTAGTTCACAATAATAATATTATATAGGCGTAGTTGAAATAGAAAATATGTGCTCATAACACAAGTTGAAAGTTTGAATAACGTTACAAAAGAGTGTACAATTTCTTACAATTTTATGATTATGACCAGACAGTTTATTTTTTTCAGACGTGAACAACGACCTCGCTTTTTTGACCTACTTTTATTTTCTTTCAGAATAAATGAATGAATAAATGAATGTCAATTTATTCAAAAACCAAACATATATAACAAGATAACACAAATCGCTTTAATACAAAAATTTACATGGTTTTTCGGACCCCGAAAGAAGCAAGGCTTGTGAGTGGGGCCCTATGCAAGGTACAAATAAGGTCGGACTCAGCAGCACAAAGGCCAACCGCCAATGATGTGAAGTGACATTCCCCATCATAATAATCAGTTGAGAGAACATTCAGATCAGTCACTGAAACCACCGACAGCAGACCAAGGTACCACGTAAGTTCACACACTAACACTACGACATGGCAAGTATATATCAGAACAATCACAATGTATATACAATGGCAACAACAACAAAAAACCTACATTAAAAAGGATACCATAAACACACTAACACACACACACACACACTCACACCCTCACACCCCCATACACAACCACACCACACAGAGCACTCAAAACTAAAGTAGGCTGGCCAATCTACATAACATCAAATAAATGTTTAACATGTATTCTAACAAATTCATTTCAAATTGTCTAATAGATATTTTTGTTTTTCCACTAGACTTGAACCTAGAAAATGTTGTACTGTTCCTAATGTCAACAGGTAATTGGTTCCACTCAAGTGGTTCGGAATGAATTCAAGGAAACCCTAGTCCTTACATGAGGACGATGGAAGAGGTTTCTTTGACGTGTGTTATAATTATGAATTCGTGAGTTAAGGGCAAATAATTTTTTTAACTGGCAAAATTGTGGACAAGACTGAAGTTTAAACACAAAAATCATATAGTGAAACGATACTAATTCATTAATTGGTAGTAATTTTAACTGAAGGAATAATGGCTTACTCGGCTGTCGGAAGTTGGAATTGGTGACAAGCCTTATTACTTTGTTCTGTTATACTTTTACTTTATCAACGTGAGTCTTAAACGTATTGCCCCATGCAACATTGCAATAAGTCAGGTAAGGAAGAACAATGCTTTTGTATAAAGTTCTTAAAATCCTCTCTGGCAATAAATATCTTAATCCACATGTAAACACCAACACTTCGAGAAACTTTGGTGCAAACAGATTCTAGATGGAGTTTCCAAGTCAGATGCTCATCGACAATAACTCTAAGGAATTGAACATGTTCGCTAAGGACAACATTGTGTCCCCCGATGTTTTAAGTATCAATATCATTCGGAATAATATTACCTCTAGATCAAAATACAATACATTTAGTCTTTTGAACATTTAGCAATAGCTTATTACAACAAAACCAAGCAAATAATTGTTTTTTTTATTTCAGCATTTGCAACCGTCATCAGAGTATCAATATTTTTATTAGAGAGTAGTAAACTAGTGTCGTCAGCAAATAGTGAATATGGAAATATTTTTTATGAGTTAATGATATCATTGATATGTATTAAAAATAACAAAGGACCAAGCACTGACCCCTGTGGCACACCATACCGAATGGAACCAGATTGGGATTTGACACCATCAATCACTACATGATGTGAGCGGTTAAGCAAGTAGTTTTTAAACCATAATAATGCTGTTCCTCGTACTCCATTGTGTTCAAGTTTACTCAAAAGGTTGTAGTGGTCTATGGTGTCAAATGCCTTTGACAAGTCTAGAAAGATTCCAAGGCAAAAATGTCCATCATCAAATGATTTTATGATAGTATCCAACAAGTTGAAAACGCCCATGCTATTAGAAAAAAATGTTTACGAAAACCAAACTATTGTGGAATCAGAACATCTCTTTTCAATAGAAAATAGTTTAAACGCTTGAAGACTATTTTCTCTAAAATCTCAGAAAAAAAATTGGTAAAAGCGCTATAGTTCTGTAATCAATCAGATTCTTATTATCTTTTTTATACACAGGAACTATTTTAGCTACCTTTACCTTGTCAGGCACAATTCCTTGCGACAATGATTTGTTGAAAATATCACATAATGGCTCAGCAAAAAAAAAAAAAAAAAAATGAATGCATTCCTTGACAACCCGAGTGGCAATATCATCCGACCCACTTGACTTCGATGACTTAAGCGAGGATACAAATTTAGTGATTTCAAATACAGAAGTTGGTCTAAAAAACAAGGATGAATCATCACTACTTGGTTTTAAGTATTTATACGACTGTGGGACTGAAGGAATCTCTCTACTTATTTTAGCGGGTAATCCTATAAAACACCTGTTCAAAGCTTCTGCCTTCTGTTTACTTGACACCAGAGATGATCCTTCACGAAACATCTTAGAAGGAATTGAGCACTTCTTACCTCGTCCCAACAGTAATGTGAGACCACGTTTTTTTTTCAATATCACATTTCACGCTTTGAAACAAATCGTTATAAAAATTCTTCTGTGCTAGACGAAGAGTTTTAACCAAAATGTTTTTGAACTGTACATATTTCTTTCTATTCACATTAGTTGGTGTTTTGACGTAACTGCTATAAAGCTTGTGTTTACGATTTATTGAGTTCAATAGGCCACAAGTAACCCAAGGTTTCTTACATTTTTTCTTACATGTCACTTGGTTGAGAGGAAAACACTGATCATATAAATCTGTAAAAAAAAAGAAAACCCGAATGAAATATTCATATGAATCATTGGCATTATCCAATAAATACAGATACTCCCAGTCGATATTCAATAGCTGTTGCTTAAAAGATAAAATTCTTTCATCTGTTATTTGGCGCTTAAACATGGTTTGATTATTGGATGTAATATGGTAAAATCACCCCTATTAACACAAAAGATAGGCATAAAAGCTGAAATGTCAGAACACAGAACACCAGCATTAAACTCGTTGTGAATACAGTTTTTAAAAATATTATCTATGAGTGTAGCTGTATTTTGAGATATACGAGTAGGCTTCGTTATCATGGTTATGAGAGAAAACAAGCCACTTGAATTCATTAAATCAACAAAACCTTTAACCTTATCCTCACAATTATAATTCATCAGATTGAGGTTAAAATCTCCCATAATATAGACATCTTTATTTTCCCTGTTCAATATTTGTAACTGGAATTCAGTGTTTTCTATAAAAGATGTATCATCACTCTTAGGTGCCCTGTACACACAACCGACTATTGCTTTCTTATTATCGTTGCTACCTATTTCAACAAAAATCGATTCATATCAAGGCTTTGCACCAGACAAATCATCCCGGATTTTACTTGCTAATTCTTTTTTAACATACAAAGCAACCCCACCACCAGTCTTATCAGATCGACATTCATGAGAAAAAGAGGAACCTGGTATCTGGAATAAAGAAACATCAGAAGTGGGCTTTAACCAGGTTTCAGAAACACCAATTACTGAGAAGATATGTTTGAGGTAGGACAATGACTGCCCCCCCCCCCCCCCCCCCCCCCCCCGGAAAAAAAGCAGTAACTGACATTTTTATGAATTTTACTTTTTTTTTTTTGCAGAAATGAATAGTTTACCCAATGCTCTTTAATGTCGATAGGTCAGTTTTGCAAAAAAATAAAAATGAAAGTGACCAAAAATGCAATCTTTCACTTTTGCAAAAAGCAGTTAACTGCATCCAGTCATTCAACTTTACAAATTTCCCCACGGAAGAAAGCAGTAACTGACAAAACCTATGGAAGAAAGCAGTAACTAACAATTTAGTCTAATCATTCAGACTCTGAAGTCCTTCCTGTATATTTTTTCCTACTTCCTTAAAAAAAAATCTATCAATTTTTTTAAAATAATATAAACAGCAGTTCCTTCTATAATTTAGGGGAGTAGATATAAAAAGATTGTTTCACCAGTAACTTGACTCTGCCCGCAGGGAATCATAATCATGACAAGTTGTAGAAAATGTTTCTTTCTGGAGACTAGCAAAGCTGGCAGACTAGCGCACTCAGAGTGCAGAATACGCGTGCTGCATGCGCATAAATTTTACAGCACTGTACGCTTACAACACTGCACTGCAGAATTCATCACATCACAGTCTAGTCATCACTTGCACAGTACAAAGACGGTGTTGTATACAGTACACTGCTAACTATGTAGTCACACAGTGACTGAAAAATTTCTGCGGTCCAGGCATGCCCGCAAATCATGGGAGTAAATCCCGGGGAGGGATGGGGGGGGGGATATATCCCCCCCCCCCTCCCGGAATGGAGGAGGGGGATGGCCTGTACAATCATCCCCCCCCCCTGAAATTTGAAGGGGGAAATGGAGGAAACAGAAATGTGATTGTATCAACTTTGGCATATTGCATGACGCTCGTACACCCGCCTCCAGACAGGTAACAGAGCAGTCTTGTAAACAGTCTTGTAAAGGATAAAGTATACATAATTTTCTCAGGCGCTCGCTCGCTTCGCTCGCTCGCAAAGACAGTAATATCGACATAAGGTATGGCCCAGACGTTGACAACGTCAAATAGTATAGGCCTACATGTAAACATGTAAATCCAAAATTTCACCAAAAGTGTGCGCCAGATCGCTTAATTTCAGGTCTGAAAATGCAAAATCTTCCTCGTTTGAGAGGGGGGTATCCCCCCTCCCACACCCTACCCCCCACTCGGTCACTCCGCTCCCTCGCACAGATATTCCAACTCCAAGTCCCTCCCCCACCCACCATCATTAAAGCAGAACGATGCCCCTGGGATGATTACTTTATTGACTTAAATCAAGAAAATAGAAAAATACAATACCTACAGGAAAATAATACCGGTACGTTATTACATTCAACGAAATGGAGATCCATATTACCATTTTATCAAATATATTTGGGCATTATTCAGGGCTATGCTACGTTTTTAAATGGGGGGGGGGGGGTCAAAATCACCTGTCACTCAAGAAGAAAGAAAATCAAAAGATAAGAGAAACAACAACAAAAACTCTTCGTTCTTTCAAGGTCTGATTTTCCGCCAAAAGTCGGCTGACAAGCGAAAGAGAGAGAGAGAGATAAAAAAACAAACAAACAAAAACAAAAATTCTTCATAGTTTTGCTGCCACTTCCCTCATACTTTATATTTCATGCAAAAGAGTGGTACATTTGATCCCTGTTAAAGATAATAAAAAGTTTTGGTACCTCAAAAGTGTCCTTGAATTTCCTTGTCTTAGTTTGTGTTTCAGGTTAAAGTACCTTTCATATAACTAACACTGTGAGACTTACTCGCCCCAAAGTGCTCTCATGTCTTAGTAATCATGCAATTAACTGCGACCAGCAGCCCCATACGCATAGCGACCAGCAGTCCCATACGCATAGCGTAATCGGGCTTCGCATTGTATAGCATTCAGGATCATGACAGATTTAGTATCGCAGGGTAAGTGTCAACTTAAAATCCCATAAATTCTTCAATTTAAAGACTTACCAATTAAGTTGAAGTATTGAAAACAGGCTTCGGGCAACGTTTGGTTCTGCCTATAGTCCCTTTCTGTTCGAATTGATGACTGAATGTGACTCGGTCGACAGGACCTTAGGAGAGCTACATACAGTACACTGAATACTACAGCCAGCGCCTGCTGCGAACACATCACATGCGCACAAATTTCAAATCCATGAACGGATAAGATGTTTGTGTGCGCATGCGCTGGCCATAGTATCCAGTGTATGTAGCTCTCACAAGGTCCTCTCGACCGAGTCACATTCAGTCATCAATTCGAATAGAAAGGGACTATTGATTTGATTTGATTTGATTTGATTTGATTTTATTGGTTCCTGCATTATATCATTGCTCATGCAGATACATACACATATATCATATGCATTGATGGTACCATACATACAAATGGATATACATAAACATTAATTGCTAACAAGGTAAGTTTCTTCATTACCTTTAGAATGTACAGCAATACAGTTTCTTCATTGCCTTTAAAATGTATAACAGAACATATTTATCAGTGATGCAATGAATAACGCAGAAGGGCTACAGCTTAAGCATTGCTTGATTTGCATGCAGCCCTCGTACATGATACATAACATATAGAAAAATAAGGGTAGGGATGACTTGCATAGAGATAGGATAGGAGAAAGGAGAGAGGAGAGGTCTGTCTGCTTTCGCTAATACACAAAGTGAGATCACCTGGATCACTGAATAGTAAAGCATGGCAAAGTATTTTCTCACCGAGGTACAGGTGAACAGTTACAGGTCATGGTCGGTTACATAACATTACGCAATGAATTCTGAACGGCGATAATTCAACAAGGGATTTTCACATACAATACAATTGCAATGACATTATAAGATCACTGATATCCAGAGAGCAGCATTGTCTTTACAGCTTTCTTGAAAGAATACATAGACTTTAAAATTCGAATTTCTGAAGGAAGAGAGTTCCAAATATCAGGTCCAGTGTGTCTGATAGATTTCAGAGCCATCACGGTTTTAGGATTTTGTAGATGAAATTTATCAGATTGCCTTGTGGGATAAGAATGTAAATCCTTGTTTAGCTGAAATAATGAGAAGAAAGAAGATGGCAACTGACCGTTATACAGACGAAACATAAACAGTGAATTTTGCAAAAAATTAATATCATTTACCTTTAGTGTTTTTAATTCTACGAACAAAGGATCTGAGTGGTCCCAATGACCTGAATTGGTACATATACGTATAGCTTTCTTTTGTAGGAGCAATATACTGTCAATGTGACTTTTCGCAGTTGCCCAAACAATGTTACAATATGAGATATTCGACAATATCAACGAATTATAAAGCATAAATAGAATATTCTTTGGGACATAATACTTAAGCTTACAGAGTATACCAACATTACGAGACACTTTATCTGAGATGTATTGCACATGAGCATTCCATTTCATATTTTCACTGATATATATTCCAAGGAATTTGACACTTTCTTTTTGCTCCAGTAATATACCATCTACCATTATATTCAATTGGCGCATTTCATTTTTATGCTTCTTATTATGAAAATAAATAAGATTTGTCTTTTTTAAGTTGAGTGACAATCTATTGCTCTTAAACCATGTAGATAATTTCGGCAATTCAGTATTAAGAGTTCTTAAAAGCGACTGAAAGTCAGAATTGGAACAAAATACATTGGTGTCATCGGCGAACAGAATATATTGCAGTAACTTAGAGGAATTTGTAATATCATTTATATACACTAGAAATAGTAGTGGTCCCAATATGGATCCTTGTGGGACGCCACAATGTATGGGTAAAACTTCAGAGTTTACCGATTCATAGTATACGTATTGTTGTCTATTTGATAAATAATCTTCAAACCATTCCAGTGGAATGCCACGAACGCCATAACAATGTAATTTGCGTAAAAGGATAGTGTGATCAAGAGTGTCGAATGCCTTGCTTAGGTCCATGAACACACCAATGACATGTTTTTGTTCAGCTAAGGCAGTCGACACTCAGTCATACAACTGGGCTAGTGCCATATCAGTAGAGTGAAATTTCCTGAAACCATATTGGTCTTGGTTCAGTATATCATTTTGTAATAAAAAATCATACAGTCTGTTATAAACAAGTCTTTCTATGACTTTAGAAAGACTAGGAAGAATAGAGATAGGTCGGTAATTCGAAACAAAAGAAGAGTCATCTTTTTTGTATATTGGAATAACTTTTGCAATTTTACATGCGTTCGGAAATACACCAGTTGACAACGACAAATTACAAATATGTACTAAAGGTGTCAATATACTCCCAACAATCTGTTTTAAAAAAGACGTGCTCATTTCATCATGACCACATGTATACCTAGATGTTATAGAATGCACAATATCAAGGTTCTCATTAAAATCTGTTGGTTTGAAAAATAATGAATTATCGTTTGACGTGCCCAAGTACTGCGAGAAATCTGTCTGTGTATGATCAATCTTAGAAGCTTGACTTGGACCTACATTAACAAAGTACTCATTAAAACAACATGCTACATCTTTAGGATCACAAAACGTTTGTCCATTATTCGTAATTTGAGATGTTGACACCTTCTTTTGCTTACCAATGACGTCGTTAATAACCTTCCAAGTGGCAGAACCAAACGTTGTTCGAAGCCTGTTTTCAATACTTCAACTTAATTGGTAAGTCTTCAAGTCGAAGAAATTTTTGGATTTTAAGTTGACATTTACCCGCGATACTAATTCTGTCATGATCCTGAATTGCTACAATGCGAAGCCCCATTACGCTCTGCGTATGGGGCTGCTGGTCGCAGTTAGCTATGCGTACAATGGGCTGCACGCTGCTGGTCGCAGTCAGTGGTTTCGTACAATATTTATCGACGCTGTACAGCGTCTGCTGTGGTACGAAGTGACCATTATTGCATGATTACTAAGACATGAGAGCACTTTGGGGCGAGTAATTCTCACAGACAACGTACTTTAACCCGAAACACAAACCAAGACAAGGAAATTCAGGGAAGCTTTTGAGGTACCAAAACTTTTTATTATCTTTAAAGGGAAGCAGTCCTGAGATTTTCACTGTACTGATAATTAAGAAGAGTAAAAAATATAAATTTTCACCAATTTATACGCTTGGACATCAAAAATTGTCTCCGTACGCGATTTTTGAAAAATGATTCCTGCAAGCGATCGTGAAAGAGCCGGCAAAAAGATGCTACGTAGTGCATGCCCTACTCACCAAGTTGACAGCCGTGCCTCTAAAAACCAATTTAAGTGTTCAAATGATTAGTTGCAATTTTATCATATAATGTGAAAGTTTTTGGTTTTATAATTTAAAACAAAATATTTCAAGCTTAGATATATATAATTGACGAAAAATTAATATTGTTAACATAAATTTATATGTATTTTAAAACCAAATATACCATGAACTTGACATCAAATAGGCACGGTCGTTTTCTAGCTTCCGTCCGTGTTGCATACTTCTTAGCGTAGAAACCACTCTCGCGCGCAAATCCTTACCATACCACCAATACACAGTACACTCGACTCCGTCCAGTCGATTTTGGCATTCAAACCGAAGATAACCTGTGCATGAGAGAGTCGAATTCTTCAAAGAAAATATTGTTTGTATCTCAATATTTCTGTAAGTAGTCAGATAATATGACGTGAGCCGGGAAGGGTAAACACAGGGGGTCGTACGGATATGATTTCGCTCCACTTTGCCGTGCATGTCCAGTCGGCACTGGCAGCAGCTAGCTCAGTGGCACTGTACTGCAGTCCAACCCCGGCTGCAGGCCCACGGTAAATTAAACATAGCTAGCCACTTTCCTTACCTCTCTACGCTTTTTTCCTTCGGTTCTCTTCGAAGTCGATGCTCGTGGTGTTTCTGTTTTATAACTCATGTGAGCAAATGGTCAGGATTGCATCTGGTTTCAGGAGTTTTCTCGGTTTATAACCGAGGGCCCCAGCCTGCCGGTCCACGTGAAAACATTGCTTCACAAATTGTCCACGCACAGGTAGGTCACAACACGATTTCGAGATTTTGTAGGCCCTAAGTTTCTTATGTTCGGCATCGTTGTACCGATATTTCCCAGCCATACAGCTCACCTTTCACGATACTTTTGTTGGTCTGGGACGGAAAAAAGGATTTTCCTGGGAAATTTTCTGCACGATTCGAGCAAAACTACTGATGTAAGATAGCCTGACCAGACGACGCTGAATGCGGTCGCCCCTGTAGTGTACTATCAGGCCTGTGTAGAATCGTTTCTACCTACAAATATGTACACTCTGTACGTACTATAGAACATGCATGAGCGGCGACAGGTAGGGCTGCAGCTGCGCTTGAGACTGGAAAAGTGCGAAGGGCAAACCGCGTACGGGGTGCGTACGCGTATCTACCGTAGATCTATCATCTAGTTGTACCGTCCACACGTGCGAATATAATACACAATACATACACACACACACACAAACACAAACACACACACACACAACGTAGAAACAATGTCAAATACGAGTCGGAGTAGCCACCGACGTCTTCATGCATCCGGGTAAACTAGGGAGCGTACGGATAACGAGCAGAACACGGCTGGGAAGAGTTGTGCATCGACGACGTATGACTCTCCGCCAAGACTTGCTCATTAGCATATTCACCATGCAGAGTCACACTTTTTCAACCAAAATGTACGAGCTTATTTGGTGATTTTAAAGTTTGTTTTTGGTGAAAGTAGTTCATTGGAGGTACCAACAACAACATATTTTTTTAAATTTCGTGAGGACTGTGTCCCTTTAAGTGTGTGTGTGTGTGGGGGGGGGGGGGGGGGATGGCGCCAAGCTCCCCCCCCCCCCTATCCGCCGGTATAAAAAAAGGGGGGTTAGTAAACTGCTTTATCTGCCTCCCCACGGAAGAAAGCAGTAACTGCATATCCGCTGAGCTGAGATAAATGCGATTTTGTGTTTTTTGCAGATTCTTTAAAAACACAGAAACAGTCGAAAATAATTTTGTGGTATGATTATACACCATACCTAGTTGTCTAACAAAACCTAGGAAAAATTGTGTTTCCGTTATTTTTTTAATGTTATTTAGGAAAATGTAGTTACTGCGGTGACTCACCCTTGATTCTGGGTAGTTTCCCCACGGAAAAAAGCAGTAACTGCACTTGGTCTACAGATGGCCAGGAGTCTGCTGTTTTCCCCATGGAAAAAAGCAGTAACTGCACATGTCACATGACCATAGTGAGGAGAATTGTTACCACCACCAGCTTATAAAGTTCTTCTACTTTCTGGTTAGTCTAGATCTATAAGATCTAGGACCTAAAGTTAGACATAAACTCGGTCTTGTCGCTTCTACTCTATCTAGGAATAAATGATATTTTGTGTAACACAACAGTAAGGTAGGCTAATTGAAGTGAATGGTCTGGTACGCGGTAGACCTAGCGTTAGATGATCTACTACTAGACTAGACCTCCTAGTGTATACTAGATCTAGTGCTCATCTCCATTCAAAATTTCTACTCATATTTTCAGCTCACCTTGATTTTCTGGTTCCTCTGCAATTCATGATAGATTTGCAGGCATGCCTGGACTGCAGAAAATTTTCAGTCACTGTGTGACTGCATGGTTGGCACTGTCATTCAGACTGTACTGTGCAAGTGATGACTCGACTAGACTGTACTGTGTGTGATGAATTCTGCAGTTACTGCTGCAGTGTATGACATGTTGTAGGCATGCTGCAAAATTTATGCGCGCATGCAGTACGCGTATTCTGCACTCTGAGTGCGCTCAGTATGTTAGCTCTGCTAGTCTCCAGAAAGAAACGTTTTTTTCTACAACTTGTCATTATGATTCCCTGCGGGCAGCAGTCAAATTACTGGTCAAACAATCTTTTTATATCTACTCCCCTAAATTAATGAAGAAACTGCTGTTTATGTTGTTTTAGAAAAAAAAAGTATTAGGAAAAAATGTACAGGCAGGACTACAGAGTCTGAATTATTAGACTTAATTGTTAGTTACTGCTTTCTTCCGTAGGTTTTGTTGGTAACTGCTTTCTTCCGTGGGGAAACTTGAAAAGTTGAATCGACTGGATGCAGTTACTGCTTTTTGCAAAAGTGAAAAATTGCATTTTTGGCTAAGCTTATTTTTTTTTTCCAAAACTGACTTATTCACATTTAAGAGCATTGGGTAAACTATTCATTTTTCCAAAAAAGTACAAATTCATAAAAATGTCAATTACTGCTTTTTTCCGTGGGGGGGGGGGGGGGCAGTTTTGAAATCGACATGAAAGGGGGATCAAGAAATAAGACATTTTTCTAAGATTTCTTTTAACCATAATTAAAGAGGTATATAGCGTGAAACATTGTTCAAAATATCCGGAGCCGACAAAATATTGCGATTCAGCGTGATTCCTGGGCCCTGTTTTATCAAAAGATAAATTTAACGTTAAGTCAAGATAATCTATGATTAACTTCTCATATCAACTCTAAGTCCACTTAATCTGTGATTAACTTCCAAATCCACTTGAAGTCCGTTTTATCAAGACACCCAAAGTTGAAATCAACTTTAACTTCCTCCAAAATCAACATAAAGTTTTCGCAACCGCTCCAAATCCATGATTATCTTAACAGTTGATAAATATTAACTTTAAGTAGAAACAGTCTAGGTAGACTTAATTGTAAGGCAACATTATTTAGTGCATTTAAGAGAGTCTCAGTTCTCAGTCTCAATTCATGAAAACAAGATCTTGTGACAATTCCTGTGACCTTCTCATTCACAAAAATATATGTGTACGCAAAGACGAACAGCTTATGTAGTACATGTAGTTGAGACTGCTTATCTTTGGCACAATGTACAACAGTGTAGGTACCTACATGTACAATGTACAGGCATACATAACAATTGCACAACAAAGAAATATGTCATAATATACACTCAAATATTGAGATTACACAGCCATGAAATCCATACATGCTCAAAATTCACATTTCCATAATTTCTCAATCATAAGTTGGCTTGAACATCTTTCACTTGTCCACACATTGAACATCCTACACAATCATATCAAATGAAATATCACTTGATTTAATTTGTTTGCAAATCACTTTATTTAACTTCTAGAAACAGCTGTTCATATTCGTTACATCAAAGGTAAAATCTTTGACAGAAAAACATTGTAGCACTAATAGGTAAATATGGCACGAAATTTGGCATCAAAATGGCAAAATTAAATAAGTATATCAGAATTGCTCTGAATTAAGAAGGGTTTTGTTTTTGAAATGGCCTTTTTAAACCTTTACCTTTGAATTTCAAGAGAAATGGAATACATGTAAAACTAGAAATATTGCTATGGTAAGTGGTATACATCCACCATAATGCACGCTTCTCCCAATAGGTCTATGTTACGTCTGGATATGTGACGACAGTTTCACGTAAGTGGCAAAATAGTAAAATGACAAATGTTACAAGTGTCACAAATGTGTTGAGTGTTTACTTTCCTTGAACTAATTTTAATTGGATAACAGCTAAGAGCGAGTCTTGTAGTCTAAGAAAGCAGGTATTTGGGGATCGAGGAAAGTTCTTTGCTTTCATAATGCACATGAACAGATTTTATGTCTCATGTGTATATCCACTTCTTCGCAGTAACATATACCTACTGTCAATACACTGTAAATGTCTGTCTACCTGTGCTTAAATTCCTCTTACTCTGTCACGAAGAAAACTACATTCAACTTGACGCATTATAACACAATGAACAGTGAATTTTGATTAAACCAAAGTGATGCCCCTGGCTCTTCACACAAAAAACACATTTGTATCTCAGAAAAAAGTAAACAGATTATGCACCATTAAGAAATGGGTAGGCCATAGATATGAATTGGATGGCGGTAGTAGACGTACTGCATGTATCATTATCACACTGTTTGTCACCATCAATTATATTTTAAAGTACCATATTTCTTCCTATAGAACACAATTTTATACACTTGTACATTTAATGAGAGATATTATCTTCATTATGAAAAAGCACACTGGTCATATCATAATGTAGTATCAAATCCATGTAGTGAGTGCTTGTTTTGCACGCTGCGTAAATACAGCTTTATATCCGACTGGAGAGAAATCAATCCCCCCCCCCCAGAAAAAAATAAAATAAAATAAAATGAAATAAATAAATAAATGAATAAATAAAAAAATAAAAAATGAAGATGTGTGAACCCGCTGAAGACTCCTGAGTAAACTGAGGCAAATGTCTATGGAATGTGTGTTGTAGCAAAATCAAACCGTCCTCAATGGATTGATACAGTCAGACCATTAGGTTATGTTACTCCCGCACGCACTGCGCACGGGGCTGCTTCGTGCGGCTGCGTGCGGTTTCGCACGAGTGCGTGCGGCTCCGTGCCATTTCGTACGGCCTCGTGCGGGTGCGTGCGCTTCTGTACGCCCCCGTGCGCCTCCGTGCGGCTGCGTGCCAGTCAGTGCGCCTCCGTGCGGCTGCGTGCCACCGTCGAGTGCGTACCATCTCGCACGCTACCGTGCGAGGTGTTGGCACGGTACCGTGCGAGGTGTTGGCACGGTACCGTGCGTGGTGTTGGCACGCTACTGTGCGAGTCCGTGCGAATCCAGCATCCTGCTAGTCCCGATACGGGACTCTTATCTTTTTTCTCACTCTCTTATACGCCCTCATTGGCGGTAGCGCAAAGTCTTCTCGATCGCGACAGTCCACGCATCGCGGGAGTCCACTAATTGCTGCCCCCGGAAAAAAGAGAAAAGATCTACACTTGGTCTTTCCTTATACTACACACCCTCAACGACGGTATTTCCGTGTGCGATATTGCTAATACCATACACACCATAATAGTGCACACCGTATACGAAGGCAGCCCAGGCAGTGGACTAGCATGCATGAATCCATTGGAGGCCGTGCGTGCATGCATTGTAAATGATAATATCCCCTTTGTAAGTGTGTGCTCAAGACTATGTGTGCGCCTGCGTGTCCATGTCTGTGGATCCGTGCCCATGCCTGTGTGCCTGCGAGCGATCGCGAGAAGACGACACGATGTACACACTGTACAATGTTCAATGAAAGCCCTTACAAGTGTGTGCAACTGCGTATTACATGTAAACACTCATGCCTGTCCAAAAATGGACGATTTTCTACATTGCAGAGATCACTGCTAATCTTTCTAAAATTATGGAGTACCATCACCGTGGGGACTGTGTACATGTATCTCTCCTTGAAAAGAAATTGGAAAAATTGTGTGGCTGTATGTGTGTCTTTATCACTCGATAACTTGAACAGCGTAGAAATAATCATGGTAATAATGACAATTAACAACAACAACAACAACAACAACAGAGAAAAGCTACTGTACAATTACATTACGGGAACCATTTGTTGTTGTTGATGATGATGATGATGTTGATGATGACTCAAAAAGTAATAATAAATGTACATTGTAGATGTTCCATATTGTTACATTATCAGTATGGTGTATTAGTAGTTTTACTATTTTTACCTCTCTTAGAAAAAAAAAACACACATACACATTCTTTGTCCTTTCTGATATTCCCCAAAGCCTTGAAATAATATGTAGAGCTTACACATTGTCGTAAGTGGGAGATTTAAAAAAAAAACATCGTCGCTGCAGGATAGGTCGGTATATCAACAGTTTCCGTCTCGATAGGTTTGTAATCTTGGCAAAATACTGACAACTACTAGATTGCTAGAAGAAAGCGAAGTCATATGTGGATTTAATTTTTTTTTTTTTGTGATGGCTTATGCACCAACATGCCCCTTTGATATTGATCGATTAACCCGCGAGTATCGTAAAAACAAACAAACGAACAAATACCTCGGGAAAATCCGATTTGTGACTGGTTACTTCACCATAACATTCGCGTGCATGTGTAATTGCCTAATTGTTGGATGTTGACTGGATGTTGGTAAGCTGGCTTAGTGCATTGTGGGAATGTGGGTAAATAAACATCCATCATGGCGGTTGGAACGATTTGCCGATCGATAGCGTTATGTATGGTGTGGTTTTGTTTTCAGCCTAGTTTGGCACTGTCAGATGATGAAGCACAATCATGTCATATTTATGCTTCTTTGTCATACAACTTGTACCTCGCATCCGGTGTATCGGATTATTATTAACCATGCATTGTTCCATTGCGCTGACGGGGGAACTAACCCGTAAAGAACAACCTCGGGAGATTGTTACGATAATCAAAACTGTTTCGGGCTATCGGCATCTGAAGAACATTATTCTAGCTCTTGACTTGACTCCGCCACTTATTGATATGACGTAACCCTCACTAAAAGAACGCATTGTGCCACACACGAAAGGCGGATTACACCTCTGAAAGCCATCGTCCGCGACCAGGCTTCTAGAAAATTAATGTCTGTTGTATCGATACAGTACTGAGGTCATACTCCAGCCAAATGTTTTGATAAAATCATTAGTCTAGTCATGGACCTAGCAGGTCCATGGTCTAGTCTACCTGAAATGAGAATCAAGGAACGAACTGACCCCCCCCCCTTTTTGTTGTTGAGTGAACGCCCCCTGCATCCCCTTACCCACAAGAAGGCTACGACTATTCACATAGGAGCAAGTGCGCTGTTAGCTGTCGTGCTTGAAACAAAACACGGGCATTATATATATATATATATATATATATATATATATGGGTCAGAATTTTGAACGATGTACAATTGAGCCAAAACAAGGCAAAATTTAAAAAGTAGGAAATTCTCCAAATTATTCATCTTACCTGAAAGAGTATAACTCAAGCTTTAATATGAACCCAATTATACTAGGATTTGCCCAGAGGAACAAGTTTTAATTCACCGCTGAAGTTTACCATGTCCAGAGCAGCGAACGTCCGTGAGGAATAGTACAGCACATACATTTGAATATCATTTAACATAGTTTGTAAAGATCTGATTCAGTTCAAAATCCTAACAAAATATCTTAAGAGACATGTGCACGTGCTTGCTGAATATTAAGCTTGTACTCTTAACTCTTAACGTGCCATGGTCGCCAAACGGCGACCTTAGTCCTGACGTGCCATGGTCGCCGATCGGCGACTAAAAACAGCGTGAAAAGCATTGATCATTTAAGTTCTTGTGGTACCGTAATGTGTTACACCAAGCAACTGCCAATGATATGTACTGGTAGCTGATTAGCATAGCCATCGTTTCCACTAAAAATATGAGCATGCTTACATAGGAAAATTTTGAGTAAATACACGATTTTTCAGCTAGATGTATTTTTTTCACAGCGGGGAAATCCGCAGCGGGCGCACCCTCTGCGAGATGTGTATGGATCAAATGTCTCATAGGTAAACCACGCGTGTGTATGCTACTGACTCTGCGTGTATTGTCTACGCGGTTCCACTCGCATTGTTCCGCTTGGACGCTGTCCTGCGGGAAGCTGCTTTGATTTTGTCCCTCAAAGAGGGTCAGCTTTCGTTCGTCGGTCAAGTCTTTCATCCTTTTGTTTTGGTGAACGTCACTAATCGTCCCCACGCTAGCATAGGAATTGCGCGTGGACAAAGGCCTGCCGATTTCAATAGAGTACGCCCGCCCGCAGTCCGCGTAGACAAAAGGAGGATTAGCAGGTTCTTCCTTCTCAGGTGGACAAAAGACACTATTCCAGGGCCCGGGACAATTACTTTAGTTTCAAATACAGGATCTGGGACTAAAGGACTCAGATTTGGGAATGAATTACTGAGGCAGAAAGAGAAATTGCTAAGACAAAATAAACTGCTAGTATCTTTGGAATCATACAATTCTAGAAGGCAATTTTGTTATCATTTGAAAGAGGAAATGTTGCTCTAAAACTTTCTCACAGAGTCAAGGGAGCGTTCCATTGAAGAAAAAACAAGACTGACTCTTTTTTTCCATACTACACACAAATTTCTAATAATTTTTTTGATGTATCAAATATTTTTGCAATATTTCAGATTCAGATAGATATTGTGGCAAACTGACTGCATGACACGAAAGAGCAAACATTTCTTGATATATGTTGTGTAGAACTCAATTCAAAACAGTCAATAGTTTCAGAAATATGGCGGTTTTAAATTTCATTGTCAGTCCAGTTTCGAAACGTTCTGGCGTTAGGTAAAAACCTCTGGCACGTTAGGGGTTTTGGGCCTGGCACATTAAGAGTTAACCTGTACGTAATGGTAGACAACTGATGATTTAACTAAATTCGTCGTTTCTGTTGAAATATTGCTCTTCCGCTAAACACTTTCTCCACTTTACGCGCATTTTACAGAAACTCAATATTTTGACCTCTTATTTTACTATCCCATACTTCAATCCCCACTCCCAAATAATAACATACCTTTTTAAGATGTATCTGATCTAGGCAGTCTCTATAACCCAACGAACATAGTATAGTTTTCATCACGGAGGTTCGCATGTAGCTCACGGACGTTCGGAACAAACAAGATGCAGCTCTCCTGAGTTGGAAACGCATTCTACTTACAACAAACAGCAATTTCATGTCGAGAACAAACTCCTCTGCAAAATCCTGAACAGATATTACCAATTCTCAATTACATAAGCTTGTTTATCTTCTCATACTGAGGAATCAAAGAAAACAATTTTTCCATTTCTCGTAAATGAACGTACAAACGTACGTGTAATCTCAGTGACGTAGTCCATCCTTGAGAACGAATATATTTATCAAAATTTCTTTATCATGAAGTAAAGATTCAGGTCCTAAATTTGTTATCTAAAGTCTACAATGCAAAATTTGCTTATAACGAACATGGTCACAGCTAAAATTATGACAAAGAATTAACGTAGAAAGACAACAGAAATGTGCTCCGTTATAGAAATACGTTGTTTAGCTGGGGAGGACAAACGAATACGTTGGGAAGAAATCCCTCTATGTTTGCTCCTTGTGTTACACACAGTTACCGAGGAGAATGTTTATTATTATATTAGTCAGAAATGATAATAGGTTCGATACTGCGAAGTTTCGTCATTACAAGACACAGTAAGTCCAAATTACATGGATGGATGTTTATGACTTCGATATTATACAATATGGTTTGTTATAACAAACATGTTGTAGCGCGTCATTTCGGAGGCTCGTTATTCATACAGCTTGTCAATACGAAAATTGATAGAGTTCGTATAATTATGAAGCTTTTTTATTCGGTAAATGATAGGAATCTCCGAAGGTTAATCGAAAGGTTTATTAATCGGAACATGAAAAATCATGTTCGCTTATCCAAATGTGGAGAAACAAGTTAACAACTACAATCCTCCAAATTTCAAAACCTCATAATAACCGTTTTCACCTAAACGAATATCAGGCCCTTTCCACTTTTAGAAGAACGGACCTAAAGATAATGATCATTAATATTTATTTCTCGAACTAACAAACTTTCGGAATAAGAAAATTTTTAATAACAAACCTTAACATTAACTTTATGTGCAGTGATATATTTGTAATTATCAGCAATTTCCTTTCTCGGACAGAACGTCCGTGAGCGAAACTTTCAGAACCTGTAACAGTACAAATTGTCTCCAGATCCTCATTAGAAAGAAATTTAAATGCAAATAAATTACAGATTACGCAAAATTCCATTTTCCTACAACTTGGTTTTCAGTGTTTAGCTGTTTTTGTATAATTAGAGGGAAAACTAGCGGAAAATTGTGAGTAAATTTTCAACTGTTTCTTCATCATGATCACATAACGCCTTAAAAATTCTGAAACTACTGCCCTAAACTCATTGTTTACTTTGTAAAACTTTATTTGTGACTATTGGAGCTAAAAGTTTTAAAGAATATAGGACACTTTTGGGACAAGTTATCCCTATCGAAGGGATTGCATACGTCATGGACGTTCGCTGGAATTGTCACGGACGTTCGTTCTACTGATAAGGTCATGTTCCCGGACGGATAACTAATCGGCAGAGAGTACCTAACCTTCCTAACTCTGTCAAAAATTTGAAAAGGTATTGTCAATGCAAATTATAAGACATTTGACATCCTTACAACATATTTATTGCTCAGAGGGGGATCAGGAGGTGAATTTTCAGAGAAAATATTAATTATTTGCTTGGTTTTCGGTGAATTGCATGGTCCAAAAACTGCGGACAAGCCTCAGTCCGCTCCAAAAATAACATACAGCTCCTCGGCTAGAGAGCCAAAGGTGAAATGCACCTTCGTCATCAAAGCAAGATGGTGTCCCACTCGAAAACGTTTTAATCATCACGGACGTTCTTTTTTTCTCGGAGGTTCGTCTAAAAATATAATTTCGGTTCCTATTTGACAAAGGATCGACAGAAACTCAAAACAAACATATTATCGTGTGGCTAGATCTTAGTTGATTACGACTCAGAACAATATCACCAATAGCGTTTAATGGGATACGATCTTTATTCGAAAATAGCGGAAGCACGTCCGTGACGAAAACTGAGTATAATTTTGCATAAAAGAATATTACGTCCCATGTACAGCCAGCAGACGTACAATTTTTGCAGGATATGTTCATTAGGTGGAACACCAAATTTTCGTATACATTACAGTTGGGACAACAAAGTAGAATTTGCAGCAGCGATAGAAATAAAAGCACCACGGACGTTCGCCTGTTTAGTACTTTGATATTTCAATTGTTCTCTGTGATTTTATACGTGCTCATATAGTTCTTATAATGTTGTGGTGCATACCCATGATATGTCAGATCCAGAACATGGTCAGATATTAGATGCCACGTATGCTTAAATATGCACATCATTACTTTGAAAAACAAAAATTATTGTGAAAATAGCGTTTTTACCGTATTTTTACGCTTTAAGTCCTTGTCAAATGAAAAAAATATCAGGCAAAAGTCAACCAAACCATATATTTCCTGAAAGGAAATTTACCAATCTTTGAGATGACATGAAAAAATCTGGTTTCTTACATCATCCTGGCGTGTTCTAAGGGAAAGAATGTCATGAGGTGCGAAAATGGGCAATTGTACATCGTTCAAAATTCTCACCCATATATATATATATATATATATATATATATATATATTGATTGAATCGTTTCTTTATTCAAGAAAATGTTTTACGTTACACTACCGGTCTAGTTATCCCAAGGTTTCTGTGAAAATGCTGCAAGCATCAAAATACCCAACATCGTAATTTTTATATACAATTTCCCGTGAATGCTAAGCGTATGAGAGAAAGAGATAGAAAAGGAAAAAAGAAACTTCTGCCATATGTCTTGTTTCTCGCTTTATTGCAGCGTATGTCATTGTCGAAGTATAAATGCTATGATAAATGTTAACCATTAAATCATTGGGGTCCGTAAAAAGAGGTTACCTAATACATACGAAGCACCTCATTATAATGTATTCGATGGACCGGTGCAGAAAAAACTGGCTGTCTGTAATCGGCCTTTGAACATCTCTATTATGCTCATAATCCCCAACTTTTCAGATGGCGTCTACGAGCGCGTCCAGGGATGTTTTTGTATCAACATTCTGACTATTCAAGGAGGTACAATGTAACCTGATACTCTGGCCACCTGGTCTATTCAAAGTATTCTCGCGTAATACACGTGCGTAATTATATTAGGCCGTGTTTCACCATGATGAATATAGGACCCCATAGTAGCAATATCTGCTCTTGCGTTGTATGAATGCTATACAGGGATCCTCCGTTTGGTTCGTTGGCCGAGTAGATTCTTTTAACGATCTTATAAGCAGGCGGTTATTCATAAGTATGACAGAAAAAACAACAACTTCAAGCAGCATCGAAGTTGAGTTTCGCGAACTAATCTTCCAGTTGAGTTGGTTTCTCGGTTTTGTTTCAGCAATTTTTATTATGTTGACAAAAACCTGATAGGATGTTCAATATTCAAATAAATCATTGCACCTTTCTCGCAATCTTTGACAACTAATGATGACTAAACCTGTGAAATCCATGATTTATTAATTTATTTATCTTTTTTTTTTTGTATAGAGACGTTTTCTTTTTGAATTTATTCATCATGACTGCCTCCAGATTTCGACCATAATTATATGACTTAGGTTTCCATGGGATCAATAAAGGAGATCAACGAGCGCATTTGTAGGTTTCCTGTCGGGTTTAATGTTGCAAATTTTATGTGCAATCACGATTCACTTACAACCCTATACCGTAATGTCGGGTTGTTCATATACACATCAAGTGAGATTAAATCTTACACAGTGATATGTATATGATAACAGTCATCAGCAAACGGGATAGATTATTGTTTTGTCTATATATATATATATATATATATATATATATATATGTGTGTGTGTGTGTGTGTGTGTGTGTGAGAGAGAGACATGAGAAAGGGAGGAGAATATACACTTACAACTATATAATTTTATAAGACACATGTTCAAGTCAGTTGACGGAACATTTATAAGCTCTTCCGGTCTGCGTATGAAACATCGGAGTCTATGCGATAAGAAGAAAGATTGGGAGCTGGAGAGAGAAAAATAAAATAGGCTGGTCTTCTAAATTTTGTTCGATGGATGGTAATCTGAACACACTTTTGCAAACGAAATGAAATATTATACACGGCTAGGTTTGCCTATAATCGGTGTTATGGTGATATCTTATTAGATTATACATAATAATACGGGCAAGGTATCTTGGATAAGACACTAGTGATCGCCACCATCAATGAGGATATTCAATCTAGACGACTAATTGAAGATGATGAGAATGAAGAAGACATAGTGGATAGCTGGAAAGGAAAGTAATGTGATGCAATGAGATAAAAAGAAGGAGCATGAATCGAGGCAAATGTATTACAAAGGAAGAGAAAATGGCATATTCGAGTCATGGTTTAACATTATGTGAAGGTTTCATAGTCATTTTCTTTTTCTGTGTGTGTGTGTGTGTGTGTACGTTTGTTTTCTAATTTTACAGTTAGGTAATTAATAAATAAAAAAAAATAAAAGAAAAAAAAAGAGAGCACCATGAATATGTTCATAATTCAATCTCAGTTTTCTCTCACTATATCCTATCACTTCAAAAAACGTATTCAAATTAGAATGCCCATAGACAATTCAAATTCGTCTCCATGTGAGAGAGCGTCTTTTCAAACAGGGTCGCAGGTGACCATTCCCGAATTCGACGCAGAAGTTAATTCAATTTAGCAACAAAAAAGGCTGGCCATCGCGTATACTCCAGCAGCTGTAGAAGAAGCCGACATGATCATAGAAGTATGACAAGCACAAGCCACACAGACTTGAATTCCTAAAATTATTACATCACTTGAGAAATTAAGGAAAAGACAATATTTTTGTTGAAATAACCAACATTTCTCCTGGTATTCTTCAATCTCTCATAACAGACGGCTAATTTTGCTGAAATGTTCTTCTCTTATGTCATGAGTGTAACTCAACATTTGTTTTATTGTTTATACATGTTGTACCAGTCATCCCCCGATAAAAGACAAGAAAGAAATGAAGAACTAATCTCATTCAACAATCATAATGTATAAAGGAAATGAGCATTTGCTGCAATCGTTTATGAATATGAAAATGCTGCAATGTGCATGCGTTCACGAAGTCTAATGGAATGAAAAAATGTAGTCCTACCTAAAAGCAGATATATGCTGATATCGGCACGATAAGTGAATAAACCACTTCAATAGCAGCATGACAACATTTGATTACATCGATACACATGAGATAAGACAAGAACACTTCATGCTTTTATTGCCCGAAATACCTTGCTCCTAAACAAAGTGTTCAATTGAAGCGATGGGTTATCACAGCTCCATCTCTAGCAAAAATTGAATCACCCGTCGCAAATTTGGAGCGCTTTCTACGAAGGCAAATGCATTCTATGGACCGGTGCAGAAAAAAGAGACCGTCTGTAATCGGCCTTTGAACTTCTCTATTATGCTCATAATCCCCGACTTTTCTACGAGCGCGTCTAGGAATGTCTTTGTATCAACATCCTGTCTATTCAATGAGGTACAATGTAACCTGATACTCTGGCCACCTGGTCTATTCAAAATATTCTTGCGTAAAACATTCGCATATGTTAGGCTGTGTTTCACCATGATGAATATATAGGACCCCATAAAGGCAATAACCATCGGCTCTTGCGTTGCATGAATGTTATATAGAATATCCTCTATTTGGTTCGTTGGCCAAGTAGATTATTTGAACGATCTTTAAATGACATAATCAGACTGTCATTCATAAGTATGAGGGAAAGGAAAAAAAAAACTTCAAGCAACATCGAAGTTGAGTTTCGCAGACCAATCTTTCATTTGAGTTTGTTTCTCGGTTTTGTTTCAGCAATTATCCCTTTCATAATGTTGACAAGAGCCTGATGGGATGTTCAATATTCAAATAAATCATTGCATCTTTCTTGCTTTCTTTGACAACTTATAATAACTAAATCTGAAAAATCCATGCTATTGCGGTATCTGCCATCCACACAGAAGTGTCTTTTTTTTTGTATAAGAAGTTTGCTTTCTTGAATTATCCATTACGTCTGCCTACAGATATGACTTTAGGTTTCCATGGGATAAATAAAAGAGATCAACGAGCACGTTTGTGATTTAACAGTAGGGGGTTAAATGCTGCCAATTTTATGTACAATGTTATGATTGACTTAAAACTCTACTGCCAAGAAGTATTGCTCATTACGAATCACATGAAATAAGATTTCACATGACATAATCAGACTGTCATTCATAAGTATGAGGGAAAGGAAAAAAAAAACTTCAAGCAACATCGAAGTTGAGTTTCGCAGACCAATCTTTCATTTGAGTTTGTTTCTCGGTTTTGTTTCAGCAATTATCCCTTTCATAATGTTGACAAGAGCCTGATGGGATGTTCAATATTCAAATAAATCATTGCATCTTTCTTGCTTTCTTTGACAACTTATAATAACTAAATCTGAAAAATCCATGCTATTGCGGTATCTGCCATCCACACAGAAGTGTCTTTTTTTTTGTATAAGAAGTTTGCTTTCTTGAATTATCCATTACGTCTGCCTACAGATATGACTTTAGGTTTCCATGGGATAAATAAAAGAGATCAACGAGCACGTTTGTGATTTAACAGTAGGGGGTTAAATGCTGCCAATTTTATGTACAATGTTATGATTGACTTAAAACTCTACTGCCAAGAAGTATTGCTCATTACGAATCACATGAAATAAGATTTCACATAGTCACAGATATGACTTTAGGTTTCCATGGGATAAATAAAAGAGATCAACGAGCACGTTTGTGATTTAACAGTAGGGGGTTAAATGCTGCCAATTTTATGTACAATGTTATGATTGACTTAAAACTCTACTGCCAAGAAGTATTGCTCATTACGAATCACATGAAATAAGATTTCATTACATCGATACACATGAGATAAGACAAGAACACTTCATGCTTTTATTGCCCGAAATACCTTGCTCCTAAACAAAGTGTTCAATTGAAGCGATGGGTTATCACAGCTCCATCTCTAGCAAAAATTGAATCACCCGTCGCAAATTTGGAGCGCTTTCTACGAAGGCAAATGCATTCTATGGACCGGTGCAGAAAAAAGAGACCGTCTGTAATCGGCCTTTGAACTTCTCTATTATGCTCATAATCCCCGACTTTTCTACGAGCGCGTCTAGGAATGTCTTTGTATCAACATCCTGTCTATTCAATGAGGTACAATGTAACCTGATACTCTGGCCACCTGGTCTATTCAAAATATTCTTGCGTAAAACATTCGCATATGTTAGGCTGTGTTTCACCATGATGAATATATAGGACCCCATAAAGGCAATAACCATCGGCTCTTGCGTTGCATGAATGTTATATAGAATATCCTCTATTTGGTTCGTTGGCCAAGTAGATTATTTGAACGATCTTTAAATGACATAATCAGACTGTCATTCATAAGTATGAGGGAAAGGAAAAAAAAAACTTCAAGCAACATCGAAGTTGAGTTTCGCAGACCAATCTTTCATTTGAGTTTGTTTCTCGGTTTTGTTTCAGCAATTATCCCTTTCATAATGTTGACAAGAGCCTGATGGGATGTTCAATATTCAAATAAATCATTGCATCTTTCTTGCTTTCTTTGACAACTTATAATAACTAAATCTGAAAAATCCATGCTATTGCGGTATCTGCCATCCACACAGAAGTGTCTTTTTTTTGTATAAGAAGTTTGCTTTCTTGAATTATCCATTACGTCTGCCTACAGATATGACTTTAGGTTTCCATGGGATAAATAAAAGAGATCAACGAGCACGTTTGTGATTTAACAGTAGGGGGTTAAATGCTGCCAATTTTATGTACAATGTTATGATTGACTTAAAACTCTACTGCCAAGAAGTATTGCTCATTACGAATCACATGAAATAAGATTTCACATGACATAATCAGACTGTCATTCATAAGTATGAGGGAAAGGAAAAAAAAAACTTCAAGCAACATCGAAGTTGAGTTTCGCAGACCAATCTTTCATTTGAGTTTGTTTCTCGGTTTTGTTTCAGCAATTATCCCTTTCATAATGTTGACAAGAGCCTGATGGGATGTTCAATATTCAAATAAATCATTGCATCTTTCTTGCTTTCTTTGACAACTTATAATAACTAAATCTGAAAAATCCATGCTATTGCGGTATCTGCCATCCACACAGAAGTGTTTTTTTTTTTTTGTATAAGAAGTTTGCTTTCTTGAATTATCCATTACGTCTGCCTACAGATATGACTTTAGGTTTCCATGGGATAAATAAAAGAGATCAACGAGCACGTTTGTGATTTAACAGTAGGGGGTTAAATGCTGCCAATTTTATGTACAATGTTATGATTGACTTAAAACTCTACTGCCAAGAAGTATTGCTCATTACGAATCACATGAAATAAGATTTCACATAGTCACAGATATGACTTTAGGTTTCCATGGGATAAATAAAAGAGATCAACGAGCACGTTTGTGATTTAACAGTAGGGGGTTAAATGCTGCCAATTTTATGTACAATGTTATGATTGACTTAAAACTCTACTGCCAAGAAGTATTGCTCATTACGAATCACATGAAATAAGATTTCATTACATCGATACACATGAGATAAGACAAGAACACTTCATGCTTTTATTGCCCGAAATACCTTGCTCCTAAACAAAGTGTTCAATTGAAGCGATGGGTTATCACAGCTCCATCTCTAGCAAAAATTGAATCACCCGTCGCAAATTTGGAGCGCTTTCTACGAAGGCAAATGCATTCTATGGACCGGTGCAGAAAAAAGAGACCGTCTGTAATCGGCCTTTGAACTTCTCTATTATGCTCATAATCCCCGACTTTTCTACGAGCGCGTCTAGGAATGTCTTTGTATCAACATCCTGTCTATTCAATGAGGTACAATGTAACCTGATACTCTGGCCACCTGGTCTATTCAAAATATTCTTGCGTAAAACATTCGCATATGTTAGGCTGTGTTTCACCATGATGAATATATAGGACCCCATAAAGGCAATAACCATCGGCTCTTGCGTTGCATGAATGTTATATAGAATATCCTCTATTTGGTTCGTTGGCCAAGTAGATTATTTGAACGATCTTTAAATGACATAATCAGACTGTCATTCATAAGTATGAGGGAAAGGAAAAAAAAAACTTCAAGCAACATCGAAGTTGAGTTTCGCAGACCAATCTTTCATTTGAGTTTGTTTCTCGGTTTTGTTTCAGCAATTATCCCTTTCATAATGTTGACAAGAGCCTGATGGGATGTTCAATATTCAAATAAATCATTGCATCTTTCTTGCTTTCTTTGACAACTTATAATAACTAAATCTGAAAAATCCATGCTATTGCGGTATCTGCCATCCACACAGAAGTGTCTTTTTTTTTGTATAAGAAGTTTGCTTTCTTGAATTATCCATTACGTCTGCCTACAGATATGACTTTAGGTTTCCATGGGATAAATAAAAGAGATCAACGAGCACGTTTGTGATTTAACAGTAGGGGGTTAAATGCTGCCAATTTTATGTACAATGTTATGATTGACTTAAAACTCTACTGCCAAGAAGTATTGCTCATTACGAATCACATGAAATAAGATTTCACATAGTGATAAGACAGAAGTTATTTGTTACAATATAATTATGATGAAAACTCATCAATAACCGGAAAGACTATTGTTTTATGGAACTTGTATATTTGATAGAACATTTATGAGGTCTTCCGGTCTTCAGGCGAAACACTGGAATCTATGCGATGAGAAGAAAGATTGAAAGGGAGAGGAAGAGAGAGGGAGAAAAATAGAAATAGGCTGGTCTTCAAAATTTTGTTTGATGAGTGTAAATATATATATATATATCATATATATATATATGTTATATATATATATATATATATATATAATATATATATATTATATATATATATATATATATATATATATATATATAATACTGGCAAAGCATCATCGAGAAGTGATCTTCACTAATGATACTATTCAATCAAAGAATTGGATAACTGGAAAGAGAGGGAGAGAGATCAACGAGGGTGGGGGGAGAAATATGATGGTCTTCTAAATTTTGTTTGATGGATGGTAATCCGATCACACTTTAGCAATCGAAATGTAATGTTATACACCCGGTCAGGTTTGCCTATCTATGTTATGCCAATATCTTTTTAGATTGTATGTACGGGCAAAATATCTGTATACGTTTGTAGGCGGGAATGAAGTGGATAGCTGGAAAGGAAAGTGATGAAATGTAATGGGAAAGAATAAAGGAGCGCTAATCGAAGGAAATGTATCATAAAAGAAAAGTAATGGAAACTTGATTATAAATAATGGCAGTCGTTTTTCTGTAAGTTTTTCTTTCAATTTCATAGTTAAGTAATTCATAATCGCCAACAAAAAATAGCTTTCTGAAGATGGTCATTCAGGTTTGTTTTCCCTTGGCTATATGCTATCCCTTCAAATGTAGCATGAACACACTTCAATTTATAGTCCATGGGCCAAGACCCGAAAAATGGGTTGTTGGTACCACCTGAGGTGGCAAAACCTTTTTGGTGTCAGTTTGTTTGTCGGGCAGAGATATGCTTATCAAGCTATGATAGCATTTCCAAATGAGTAGCTTCGTCATAATAAATGATTTTTTAACCAATTTGGTCTCGTTTTTATATCCCTATACTTCTGAATCGAAACTAACCGCTATACAAAGAAGAGCACTGTCTTCCATATGTCCATAGGTGTTCTGTGGTAAACGCGATGCGCTTAGTCTTTATTCAAGGCAGCGAAGGGAATATCCAAAGGGTTATGATGTCCGCAGCTGTCACGCGGTGCGCTTAGTCTTTATCTAGACCAATGTACCGTTATCATATCTAAAGTTCCTCATAAAAGGGATTATCTATACTGTTTTTATACTACCCTCTAAACAAATAAATCAGTTTTAAACAAAAATCACTCTGTTTATTTACAGTATTATTTATTATAATGTATTGTAGTGTACCGGTACATTCTTTTTGCATTATCTTTTTTTGTTGGATGAAAATAAAGCGACATCGCCGTGGTGTTAGCGTTTTCACACTAGCGTTTTTGCCGGAAAATGATAAATATTTGAAAAATACGGTAAAATTCAAGAGGAATCGTTCTGTTGTTGTTGTTGTTGTTGTTGTTGTTGTTGTTGTTTTTAGATAAAAGGATATACACTGTATCATAAGCTTTGGATATTCCCTGCCCTTTTATATTGCGTCAAAGAGAGGGTCTATCTAGGAATGTTTTTGTATCTGCATCCAGTCTATTCATAAAGATACAATGTAACCCGATACTCAAATTGCCAGCAGGTCTATTCAAAATATTTTCGCCCAAAACAAGTGCACATGTGACGCTGTGTTTACGCCATGATGAATATACGACTTCGATGAAGTAGCACAATCGACTGCGTTGTTTGTATGACATACATCCTGTACTAGGTTTGTTCCGGGCCAAGTTGTTGTTGTTTTTTTTACGATTTTACAACATAATCAGAATATTATTCATGACGGTAAAACCCTTCAAACAACTATAAGTAACATTGCTGTCATGATAACACACACACACACAAAAACATCAACACAACATGCAGGGACACGCTAAAGATTTTACTTTTGACTTTATTCAATTTGCCGAGTTTTGGTAAATCCCAGGATTCAGCAGAAGAAGGCCAACATTTCATGCCAGTATGGTAAGCAGGTCGCCGTGCTGAGATGGTTTTCACAGAAAATCCGTAACATTACTGATATATACGACATAGTATGCCACAATTCTTTATCATGTAAATGTGTGCTAATAAGGTCAAGAGCATTGTGTGCTCGCACCAAAGAGATTATAATCTCTTTGGTGCGAGCACACAATGCTCTTGACCGCCGCACTCACGCTTTTCACTCGAGTGTGGCAATTTGCATAACGATGCAAATGAGATCGCCAGAGCGTGCGGATGGTTGCTCGTCATTGGTCAGTTTCCCAACCGTTGCGAAGGTCTGAATGTCGTGAAAATTTCACTCATGTTTGCCGATATTTTGCTTGTGTATAGACATGATATATGACCAATCATCACAAAATGTACACAGATGGCAACTTTGATGTATGTAGTCCCACAAAATATAATTCATTTTTAACATAGGTATCGAATTGTTGGTGAAATTCTATGTTTAAAATGCGTTTTCATTTCACTCGCTCAGCCCGAGTATACTCGGGTCTAGTCCACAGCCTGGAAAACGTCAGCCCGAGTATACTCGGGACACCAACGGGTTAAGAAAGAATGATGGGTTGTTGTTGTTGTTGTTTTAGGTTTAATGGCAATCAGTCATAATTTTGACTATTTTTGCCAGACTATATGATATATATATTTCCCTATGATTCAATTATTAATATTCATTAAAAAGAATTAAATTCTATCATAATATCCATATGTCTTTTATTTCCAACCATATATATATGTATATATATATTTTTTCAATTACACAAATTTATTGTCATCCTCGCTCATTCAAAATGATGGGAACTACGCTGTTGTGGTATATACAGCTAGGGTGCCAGTTTTCTTAAAAGAAACCTGTACTGACATTTTCTACTTGTCTGATAATTCTAATCTACATTTTTTGACGCCTACAACTGGAAAGAGAGGATTCTACAACCCAGGATAAGCCTGTAATGATTTTTTGAAAAAAATGAAAACGAGCAAGCCAAGGAACGATCCACACAATTTGGCATACGTCACAGGTGCCAACCTCCAACTTTAGCAAAACGAACTACACATGTCAATTTACTGATGAAATCTCACACGAAGTACTGCAAAAACTGTTATTTAGTAAAATTGCAATATGGAGCTGAAATAAACATGTTAAACAATATTCATTAATTTTTAAAAGGAATCTCTTCAAAAGCTTTTTATTTAGATCAAATTTGTGGGGAATATTCCAGATATGCAAAATGAAATTGGCATCATGTCCAAACGTGCTGCCCATAGAAAACTGTGTGTAAGTAACGTTGCACTAACTAGTATGCATTGATGATGAGCGATAATGGTTCGACATCACAGTTCAAACTATCTAACGAAGATGAGGACTGAGTGATTCTTAAAATCTAAATCCAAAAAATAGTCAACGGCAATCACGGTTTACGCCTAGTTAGAAGAAAACGGCACTCAGTAGAGACGCTAGACTAGAACTAGGACTAACGTTAGGACTAGTGAGCAGTCAAGGACCGAGAAGATTCTACTCGCCCGACCGTCGACAGCTGTACGTGCACAGCGCTATATAATAGGCACAGCGTACTAGTAAACGGTTTAGTATGCAATACTTACCCTTGCTGCCAGAACTTGAAGAAAGTCCAGACGAAAGTCCAGACTCCAAGGTCTAGCGTTGCCGCTAGATCTAGGCCCTTGTGCTGCAGGCCCTGTTGTTTCTGTGCTGAATTTTGCAGGTAAGGTATCTGCTTTATGGATATTCAATGTTTTTGTAGTCGAGATAAATCTCATTGTGGTCGTATTAACACCAAGGACTAACTTAGATCTAGTTTCAGTACGACCCATGGCCCATACCTCGGAAGAGTGGCCTGACCACGTAGAAACAAACAGTGCCGCCGCTTCGCGATCCAAGCGCTGGTGTAGGCATAGTGCTAGAGTACTTCCGTATCCATGTAGATATCTCAAAATTCACTTAACCAAATTGCACCAAAATCACAGGAAATATTTTATGACTCATGTCCACTTGCTCACGCTAATTGGAACCAAATAGCAAGTCGGGAAGCGTAAGTGAAGTTGTCGACTTTCCTGTCGTCTCTAAAAACAATCTGCTCTGTAGAGACTGTACGACTGAACAAGAGTTATCGCGGCGTAGTAGCCCTACTTGCCTGCGCACGCACAGACTGAAGTTAGCCATCTAATATCATGAGACAAATCTTTCAAGTAATCGGGAGCAAAGAATCAATTTAAAAATTATTTGAGTTAAGTTGAATGAAAAATATAGTTCGTAAATCACACAAATTGCCAAAATCATGACATTTTTTAGTTTAGTTCCCGCGCAAATTCCCCGTTCGCACAGGACTAGTCGGCTAACTTCAGTTCTAGATTGTGCATGTCGCGTTTACCAAGATCTCTCGCGAAGAGTGAGTTTTTTTTTAGTGACAACTTGAAAATCGGCGTCAATATTGATACTTCTCGATTACCGATTTCGTTCAAACATAATACATTATTTTGAAATATGCTTTGACGTATATCCTGTAATTTTGGTGCGATTTGGTTCAGCGAAATTTGAGACAGCTGCATGGATAGGACAGTACACAAGTGCCGCCTGCTAGCTAAATTGGGCCTAAGCGTCGTCTGCTACTCGGCACGATTTAACGCACGCGTATGCGAGGGCTTGTAATCAGTGATATATTTGGCACCTGTGACATCACGACATCCGGGCTCGTCAGCTCATTAGCATAATTCTCGCCCAAAAATTTCCATTTTCAAAATGAAATTACGGACTAAATCGTTATGAAATTTTGAATCTGTTTGCACCGCTGGGTCTTTTAGAATTAAAAGAACAACATATAAAAAAATAAAAAACCGGTACAATGCCCTTTTAACTGCGACCGGCAGCCCCATACGCACAGCGTATAGATGCGTATGGGGCAGCGTAGATGCGTATGAGCCTTTTACCATCGATACTGCACCGTTTTAGCTCGGAATTTCGATATGAACTTGAACTATTTAAAAGGCCAATAATAATATGCCTCGAACAAATTCCTATTTGAATGCGCTCCTGTTCAATTTTAAGCGATTTCCGTCACACCGTCGCTGGCATCAGATTTCGACGCCCAGCATCATTTTTTGACACAATCATGCAGCAAGCATCACACATAAAACGCATGGAGCATACGGTACGCGTACACTGCATTGTGAACGCAAACCAGCAATCACACCAGCGCAAGAACTTGTTTTCTCTATATCGTGTCTTAATACGGGGATGTCGAAATCTGGTGCCACATTCACAACGCCAACGCCTTATACAAGTTTGCTCATTAATCACGAATTTCAGCCATGAAATTACTTAAGGCGATTACAGAAATCAAACATCAGGATATAGTAAACAAATTTATACTAAAGTAAAATAATGGTCATGGGTGAATTTCATTTTAAGGCGATGTCATACAAAATGCATCATATTGTTTTGAACCCCTAAAAATGGCTGATCTCAACATTATTTTCTGCTGACACTGTGCTGCTTTTCCCCTAAATAAACGGGGTTTATAAAAAAAAAACAAAAAATAGAAATGTGATTGATAACTTTGTTGATTGTTGAAGTCAGACGTTTGTATAGTATTCAATTTAACGAGAATTATCTGCTGGGTGTCAAAACCCGGGTCCTACCTGTAGACGTCGCAAAGTGGTGCACTAACGGTATTTGGTATATATAGACATAATTTTCAGGAAATCATCAAGTGCTGTCCCTGTTTTCCAATGGACGCATAGCGACTGAGAACTGGGTGGGCTTTTTGAATGTTTCAAGTTTTATTTTTAAAGCACCCGTTATATTTGCAGTAAATCATAGAGACGTAGTCTTCCACACAACAATTAGGTTTACGAGAGTGTAGTCTGAATTATTCTGGTAGATGTTTTAATTACAAGGAGTGTGAGCTGAGTTATCAATTATTACATTTGTTTGTTTGTTTGTTTGATCTTTTGCTGTCAATGACACTGAGATAAAAAATATAATGTTATAATTGATAACTCAGATCACACTCCTTGTAGGTAAATGTGTATATGTACGTGTACATGTTTAGTACAACGTATGTCTGTAGTTTCCTCTGCTTGAATTGGGGTTTACTCCAACATAATGTTTGGGACATGTTATTATGAATAATGGTTTAGAATATCATCAAATTTTATGATTAATTTTGAGTAATGGTTGGAAAAATTGTTATGCATTTTCTAATTCCTTCTCTATTTGTGTCGCATTGTACACTTGCATGTTGGTATCCCCAGTATACCCCGGCGCGGGGCGCCTTAACCAGTAGTGTTGGGGTCGCTGCTGTGGTTACCACAGTACAGTACCTGACCGTGCATATGATTCTCTTCTATGTGGCCTCCAGGATAATCTGCATGACATAAACGAGAAGATCTACTTATCATTTGCACTCTGCTATATTTTGTTTTCCTGGGTGCACACCATTCAATCTCTGACAGATTTTATCAAGTAGAGTACTGTTGTTGCAAGTGCTTAATGACTTTCTAACAAGAATAGAAACATCGATGAGTAGATTTTGTAAGTTCATTGAAAAACCTAGAACAGCATGGCCGGCACAGCATTTTCAAAAGTGTGGGGGGCCCACTTCCGGGTTTCATGAGCTAACAAGCATAAAACAAAAAAAAATCAAAAACAAAACAAAAAAACAACAACAAGATAACAAAAAACACAACATCTTTTCTCCCCGTTCACTTCCACTTCCGGGTTTCTTCGGCTGACAAGCAAAAATAAAAAAAAAGGGGGGGGGGGTCCTCAGCTCATCTCTACCAGTCCACTTCCAGGTGTTTTCACCTGACAAGCAAGAAGAAGCTATTCAGAGAAAAAACATAACCTTACCACAGTGGCGGATCCAGAGGGGGCGCAACCGGCGCACGCACCCCCTTTAATTTTCGTAAATAAACAAAAGAAATAAAAAGAAAAAACAATGAAATGAAACCCGGAAGTGGCACTAGAAATATTAGTCACGCCCCCCCCCCCCCTTTACAGAATTCCTGGGTCCGCCCCTGTTACCACCACACTAGTGTCACTTACCTATTTTCGGGTTGAAAAAGTGTGGGGCCCAAAGTACTGACACCTTCTGTATGGTGCACAAAAATTGAGCCCCCACAGCCCCCACGGCTGAACCGACCATGAACAGTATGTGATCGTGATAATCTACCTCACAAAGGTGCTAAATATGTGGTATGATACCACAAGAAGAATGAAATTGATAAAACATATTATGTTGTATCAACTTTATTCTTCATTCATCTTTACAGGCACATTTATTTTACTTTTTTTTTGAAGTTTTAGTAAGGACGATGGTACATTTATATCCTTTGAAAAGCAAAAGGGTGTTGTAGTAAATGTGAAGTTCGACCATTACAGATAGTCAATGCATGAAACTATGATATTTTTGATAAATGTTATGGAAGTGAGTACATTATATGAAGTATAGTAGCTGGACTTCCAGCCAATACTCAACAGGGGGTATGTCTTAATTGCCGCTGAAGGTATGTTTGTACATCACCAATGAAGCAGTATAAGAGGTTTAGCCAGTACTCATCTTGTATTGTTGATATCTGGGTTCTGACCCATTTCAGAAGAGGTTTCAAAGATGTAAGAATTCTGTTTTTATCAGGTAAATACATAAGGTCTGTCACCAAAAGAAATTGAACGGTCAAGAAGGGATAAGGAAAATGAAGATTCTGACACAGCAGTTAGACAGATGATGATACATTACATGTACAAATGTGTACTTCCATCGAATCTGCCAAAATTTTTACATGTTCGCATGAATGAACTTGCTCTTATCAGTCATGTAGGTCAATACTCCACAGGTCGAGTGTTGTTACTGGTAACGGGGTCGAGTATCATTCACTTATTCATAACCATGAAAAAGTGACACATGTACATTGTACATGTATACATGTATTTTAAATGTGCCTGATACTGCTTGTTCACATGCTGATACTGTAAAAGTGGATATATGTTTTCTCGCGACAAGCTGTTCGCGTTTGGCCGGATAAGAAGAGCTTTGCGCGTTTTTAAATAATATATGTAGAATCAAGACATCAGGCACAGCAACATAATATGGCAAGCAAACATATTTGCGTGTTTTTATTTTCGCGCTAATTTCTGGTTGGGCGAAATGCGTGTATAATTTCACACCGCAAAATTTCCACTTTTACAGTACATGTGTATTCAGTTGACAGAGATGTTTGGACGATTTAGTTTGCCTTTGGACATTTCAGATCAAATTGTATACAGTATAATAGTAAAGTTGGGATGAAAGATCTCTTCACATAAATATTTTGCCAGGTGCTACACGTATAAGGGTCAATTGTAGTGAAATTTGTCTCCATTGATTTCTAGTAATTATTGATGTTTTGAAGTGTATTCAAAGTTATATCTGTTTTGTTTCCAATAAGCATATTTCATATCATGTAGATGTATGCACACTTTTTAATTGTTCATGCAGTTGCCAGTTTATGTGTGTATAGAACATTGGCAGTGTGACCAATAGATGCTTGCCTTCAAAGTATTCGTGATGCGCTCCGTCGGAATGAGTCAAAAGTCGCAAAAAATGAAATCGTAGTTATGCCTATATGTGAATTCTACGGACTCTAAGCTTTACACTGATATGTAATACAACTCATTTGGACATCCCTGTGGATCATAGAAACGAATATTAACTACACTTATGATGTCAGTCCATTTTCAAAATAACGGAGAAAATCGCTCTCAAAGTTCGGGCTATGTTCAAGCTCACAACCTGCTTCTTTCACGGGACGAAACAATAGAACAGTCCTGCTTAGCGACGGCGTTTACGCTCCATCGCACGCACTACCGTATACGGCGATAGCTTGGGTGTGTAAGATAATGACCCAATCGCAGGACAGGTCTATGCTATTCTGACCAATACGGCAGCCCGAATGTAAACTGAAGTGCGTTTGTGTCCGTGCCGCTGCCGCCGCATGAATGAGTCGGTAAGCGTTGTGT